>NC_083869.1:85504500-85806000 GCF_032452875.1 Bos javanicus
TAATCAGGCACAAATGGTTTTTTTTTAGGACTAGTGTTTTAAATACTTTCATTCTGGTGAGAATCAAGAAAAAAGCTAGCAGAAATTGTGTACTTTCTAACATGAAAAAGATAAAGAAAAAAGTGTTAATAATTTCTATCATATTATCTGCTCCAAATTTTAACAGTAGTAACTCCAGAGGAGTCTTTAGAAACACTGAAAGTATTCAGTGTTTGTCCAGTCCAGGCTATATTTGATCTAGGTATCAACAATAGGGTCTAGGAGTAATTTTTATAAGTTAAAAACTCAAAAAAATCTAAATAAAGATGTTATGACAACAAAGCTCAGAAGTTTTCTAAATGAGACAATCCCTAACTGCCAATAAAGTTTCATTTTTAGTAACATTTCTGATGAACCTGTGCTGTTTTGCCAGCTAATAATATAGGTCTTAGGTATGCTTGAAAGAATGTGTAATTTAAAGACAAGGGACTTTCATTTTCTCAAGTGATAGAAACATTAGTTTTACTAATCTTCAGAAAGAGCCTACCTTCTCATCTCTGATAGTTATCTGGGTTTAAATTACATTAGGACTTGATGAAGACCCTGTGAAAATGAATGTGTGTGTGTGTGTGTGTGTGAATTATGTATAAGAACCCAAACGACTGTTGTTTATACACGCTTAATTAGAATCCTTTCTGTGGTCCTAAAATGAAATATTTTGTTGGAATAAGACTTTAGGACTACATGGTAACTACACTCACATGAAAATATTTTCATGAAGATTAGTGTGCCTAATCTGCTGCTTTAAAAAGCTAACACACTACCCACAAATGAGAAATTTAAGCTTGTTACATTTTACCGATGAGCAGAAATGACTAAACAAGGAGACTTTAGATCACATAAACACAATTATAGCTGTCAATTGTGATTAAAGTACAAGCCAAATTAGAAGATTCTAATTAATGAATTTGCTTAGGTTCTGTATATGGAACTAAATTCAAATTTAGAAATATTTAAATGACATATTTAACCTGTAACTTGAAATACAACTACACCTGAGTGAAAAAACAAAAGACATCCTATGTGCAAAAGCTGTTATGAACGTGTGTATAGCTAAACCTAGGCATATGTATCCTTGTTTAAATATGTATGTGACATGTCATGGGAAAGTGTACTCTTTCTTTTCAGGTTTGAACACACAAGCATTATTGTATTTTAATCCCTTTTGCTACTTTTAGCAAACAAGAGCCTGGTATGCCTGCCATATCTATTATAAGGTTATCACTTCCCTTTAATGATCCCAGTAAGTGAAAATATGAATACTGAACATAAAGCTGAGAAAGAGAACAATAGAATAAAAAAACTTATAACTCTCAGAGATGACAGCAAGATCCTCTTCAAATGATGATAAAACAGTAACGACCTGACGGACAACTTAGAAAAGAAGTGAGGTAACCCTCTACACGCAGTAAAATGGGGGTGACTCTCTAATAGGCAGTAACAGCTGAGAGGCTGTAATGGAATTCGGTTGCAATGGCAGGTAAAATGAACCTGGTACTTTTGGACATTCCTTGGCACTAACAAGGACACAAGTTCACAAGTGCAACTGTGAAGTTACTGGAACATAAGGACTATACTTGAAAGGTTTTGGGTATTTACAGCATACACATTGGAAGAAAGGACTCTATCACCCGGTATACCCCAGCCTGAATTACATCTACTTTTTAAAAATGAGCTGAAATCTGAAATGAAATGTAATATTACTCTTATCTGTCAATTAGTAATTACCTTGGCAAATTAAGATTCTACTATTAAACCTAGTGACTAAATACTCCAACTTATTCAGGTATATTGTGTATACTTATGCTATTAATGGAATAACAGTTATCCACTGTGGAAAAACTGTTATTCCATTAATAGTTTAATTCTATACATTAAATGTAGTACTGTACTTGATCATGCTGATTTTTCTCCCTATAGGAGACAAAAACTGTGCAAATGTAGAGTTTTTTTTCTGACTACTGGAATTTAGTTATTTTAATGATCCATCACGACCAGAGACACTTGGCAACGATGGGATCAATGAATTAAATAAAATTGTACAGACTGAATGACTGAACTGCTCCAATGCCTACAGGTAAATATGAGAATTTGCCTCAAATTTAGCAAGACATTTCTTTAATAGTCTCCTGATAATCACTAAGAACACAAAATAAGATTCTTATTTGAAAAGCAAGAAGAAATTTTCATTAAGTTTTAAATTTGAATTATGTTTCTATTCACTAATCTTGCTTGGTTATCAAGAAAACATGTCTCTTTTGAACTTAAAGCATATTTTCACAGAAGTAAGAAAACAAAAGATCTATTTTGTTCACTCTGGCTGCCAAAAACTAAAGATTGTGGCTATTTTATTTCTGATAAAGCAGTTTAAATTTCATTAATCTTTTAAGACTTATTTTTCAATATATATAGTGTAGCAAATACAAAGTAACCCACTTTTCAGAAGAAAGCTTGATGAAATGAGCAGAATGTTTGAGGTGATGAGACAAAAAACAATGCTACATTTACTGAGTGTTTAGGAGAAGATCCTGGCATGGCCAATCAAGCAGACTAGTTCTGCAGAGAAGTCCTCAAAGACAGTGGCCACCATATCCTTTTACTAATTTTTCAAAAATGACTAGTACACAGATGTCATACCACAAAACAAAACCATGCTTCAGCTACTTTCCTCAAGCATTACAAAACTAATTTCCTATCTTCAACATTGTAAAAATAGACTTGTCTTCTCCAAAGGATCTTGCTGTCGACACTGATGGATCTGTGTTGTTCCCACTTAATATTGTCCCTAAAGGCATAAATCATCTTTATCATTCCTTAAATCCAATCTTACATAAAGTTGCATAATGCATGGAGTAAAAGAGGAATGAAGACAAAGCATGGAACCCTGTATAAATGTGATGACCCAAAAGCAATCACACCAACAGCCAGAGGAAGTGGAAACTGTGAAGTAGTCTTCAATAATTTACTGTAAAGAGACAGAAATATACATTATAATGTTAACTTACTCAGTGAACAAAAACTGAATATGTCAGTCTTTTATACCGTTTTGTAAAGTATTCTATGTGATTTTAGATAAAGTAATTTTTCACATAAAGAATTTAACAGTCCATATTTTTAAAAAAATATCAGTACGAATACATTTTGGCTGGAAAAGAGAAACATATTCTATTAAGTAAATAACCAGTTTTGCTTATTCTTTTCAATTTTAAGCACAAAAAAATACTAGTTGGACTTATATTTAGCAATTTGACTTTACTTAAGAGATTTATTTTAATAAGAAAAAATCAATAATGTTTACTAAGATATAGCTACAGAAATATTTATTTTCAACCTATTTAATATCAGCAAAAAGCTTCAACAACAACAACAGAAAATCCTTAATTCCTAACAGGAGCATATAAAATAAGACACTAACTATTTAAGAATACTATCAAGAAAGACTGTCACCTTTTTACTCTGAAAACAGATAAACTGAGGGATTAAGAAATTTACTGAAGGACACAAAGCCTTAGATTTAAATCCTAGATCTGCCTGATTTTAGAATATCTGCAACTATCTGCCAGAATCAACTGAAAACACTCTCAGAGCAAATAAGCAGTCAATGAAAGGTAAAATTTTATTATTGAAAATCTTAAACATATATATAAGTAGATTAACAGTACAATGAACCTCATGGATCCACCCTCATCTATTATATTTCTACCTACTTTCAACTCCTGTATTTTGTTGGAAGCAAACTTAAATATCAAATATTTTAAGCATTAACTTTTTAAAGAAAAAAATTATTATATACTAACAAATAAAACCCATAATTAAGAAAACAATACATTTGTACATAAGCTATAATATTTACATATAAACCTAATTACTATTAAGGTATCACCTTTAGTATTGTCCAGGAAATTAGGAACAAAAGGTATGTTCCAGACATAAAAGAATACCAGGAATAGATGAGAGAAAAAGAAAGGTTAAAAGACTATACCTTGACTTTATTGAAGTAGTGTAAGTATTTCCAAGAATTGCCATAGTTGGAATAAGGATAAATGCCAAAGGTTTACATGGATCAGGATTAAGTTTAAAGTAATACCTAGATCAGAAAGGAAAAAAGAAAAACATAAATCAACGAAGCATAGCCCATCATTTTAAATTATCAGAATCAATAAATAAATTTCAAAACCTTACAATTACAATGTGGATATAAGAAAGCTCTAAAGTGTTCACGAAATCATTAATAAATAAATTTTGCTCTACATCATCTTTATACTCAAGGTTTTAGATGGAGAATTATGTTCATAAGCTACTAAAGGAAATGAAAATATCCAATATGGAAGCACTTCCTTTCTGTAAGTATATGCCTGAAATGTCATATACAGATAATATTTCATAAAACAAATTATTTAAAATATATTTAAATTGTTTTATTTAAATAAGATAAAAAAAAAAAATAAAAGTTTACCCAAAGTAACTGTCCCTTATTTTTTCTTTAAATTTATTGTCCCTTATTTTTTAAAATCCAAATTCTCATCTCTTGCATTGAGTAAGATACCTACACCTTTCAGAATCATAAATTTGTGCTCCTGAAGTGGTTTTCTCCCCAAATCTGTGACCAAAAATCTGGACCTTGATTAAAGTTACGGACTTACTAAGTCACTTCAGTCGTGTCTGACTCTTTGCATCCCTATGGACCATAACTTGCCAGGCTCCTCTGTCCAAGGGATTTTGTAGGCAAGAATACTGGATTGGGTTGCCATACCCTCTTCCAGGGGATCTTCCCAACCCAGGGATCGAACCCGCATCTTTTAAGTCTCCTGCATTAGCAGACAAGTATTTTACTAACACTACCTGGGAAGCCCAAAATAAGGGACAGAGGAAGGATATTAACATCTGGTAACCAATGATTTAACTTATTGAACTTGTTTTGATTCATCTGACTTTTCAAAAAAAAACCACCTCCAATATGTAGATAATCTGAAAATTTTACATCATTTATAAAATCTATATTAATCAGGAGTTCACTATTAACTGAATAAGGGAGCTTTTTAAAAAATGACAATTTACTAAAAACTAAATATTCTAGAAATAACCTTAGAGGGCATTTTTAGGCTTCATTTGACCTAGCACACAAATGACAGTTTTCAGTAGTAAATACCTGATCACTTACTCTGTTCAATGTGTAGGACACATCAGAAAAGTACACACTTCCTTCATTATTTTTATTATTTTAAATGTAGCATTTATCTTCCCCTCAATTTAATATAAAATTGATCATAAGTTGAAAAATTAAAGCACTAACATTATGAATACCTCAAGTCAGCAAAATAAAGCACATTTTCATGTATTTCTAGACTCAAAAAAGATGAAAGGAAAAGTAAATAAAACAGAATTCCCCCCTATTGGGCAGATTTTAGGGAAGTTTATATTCTCATGGAAAAAGAGAAAATGTGAATATGCTAAAAATAAATTTCAGGTGAAAGCTTCTTGTTCTTGTGAAAGTTTTATGAATCATTAGTAATCTTGCAAGTCTCTACTTACAGATATTTATCATTTAAACCACATAAATTATAACTATATAAATAAAACTTACCTAAGATTCTTTAGCCAATAAATTAAAGATGGCATGCTGAGTAATACAATCCATGTTAATAAGTTAATCAAAGTACTGTGCATGCGAAGACTATCTTCAGCATCACTGGAAGATAAGCGGAGATGGTGTACTGCAGAGTCTTTATGGTGATTGGATTTTTTTTCACTTCTTCTAGAGTGTTTGGGATTCTATAAAGCAATAAAGCAAAAATATTGAGATATTAAGTAAAATTATGTATTAATTTACTTAGAATCATACTCAATTATCGAACAGCTGAATACAGTTTTTCATTACCAAACTGATATAAAATACTGAAATTATCTTATTTGAAAGTATTTTAAAGCAGTTGTCAGTTATAAAACTTATTCCATTGACTTGTTATTTCCACTGCTAAGAATATATCCTCTAAGTAATTACTTGAAATAAAATTTAAGAGATAATTGTAATAACAAAAGCAACTTAAGCACTAACATCAAACTAAATGACAATCTCTAAGTCTCATTTTAATATTTATTACGTTCAATTTTCTTAAAGCTATTTAAATTCAAATATTGTAAACTTCTAAATATTGTAAATTTCTAACTTGTTTTTTAAATAAACTTTTATGTTTTTCCATGTTCTACAGAGCTATGAAAATAAAACTTACCACAGTCTGACTGTTTTTAAACGTTGTTAGGCTGGCTTGCAGATGAACAATCTATGAAAAAGAAAAGACATTAATTTTACTTTTATTTTGAAACAAAAAACAACCATTTTTATTGAAATTGAGAAGCATTATAATTTGAAGTTTTAAAAATCTAAATAAATAAAAATCCATTTCAACATTTAAAAACATTCTTTTAGAAAAGATAAATAATAGCTACATGTGCTTGCTATCATGGATTAAAAATCAGAAACAAATAAAACATCACAGAGTATGTTGGGGTTAGGATATAATGTTAGTCTTTACACTGTGTGACCATATGCTTGAATAGTGCCTTGCTAACGCAACTTAGAATGTCATGTAAGTCAAAAATTTGATTATATTCAGCACAGTATAAACATCTCAACAAGTGATATATAATCTAAATCTTTGAAAATCAAAACTCAATTATATAGGATGGTAAAATGTTTACAAGAACCTGGGAAAGTCTACAAATTTATTAGCTGTGCTTAAGTATTTGAGAAAGTTTTTCTTACTGTGTCAGTTGTTTGTAATATTCACCTAAAAAACTAAAAATATTGTATTTATAAATCAAATTAATTTATATTTATAAATAAAAACAATTCTGAATAGTTTTTTCTGATGGTCATACTTTTCCTTTGAAAACTGAAAGTAATCTATAATGGCATGTATTTAGTGATAAAGTGTTAGTCGCTCAGTTGTGTCTGTGTCTTTGTGACCCCTCGGACTGCGGCCCATCAGGCTCCTCTGTCCGTGGGATCTTCCTGACCCAGGGATGGAACCTGGGTCACCTGCATTGCGGGCAAATTCTTTATAGTCTGAGCCACCAGGGAAGCTCATTTGTATTAAATGCAGATGCAAATAAGTCTTTGCTAGAAAAAAAAAGGAAAAAAATTATTATCCTTTCTGATATCAACTAACTCTATATAAGGTTAATGTGGAGCTCATGCAGTTATATAAACCTGAATTTTCCTGTAAAACTGACAATCTTTTTAGAAGCATTTTTCATTTCCTCAGTAAAATTACCAACTTAATTATTTTTATCATTGTCATACGATTCTTCAGGAACATTTGTAACATTTTACATGTTTCAGCATGACCAACAACTTGATCCCATTGACATAACCATTTATTTTGTCTATTATCCATGTTCAAAGAAAAGTTATGAACAAACTGCTCTAGGAGAATGTTTTTCAAAAAGTTAACATTATTTGCTAAACCATCAAGTAATGTGAAACAGGTTATATCTCCTCCTTTGTTTTTTAACACAGAAACTCAATTCAGATTAGTTAACTTCAGTTCTACAGTTAACTTCATATATCTGAAATAGTTAAGATGTTAAAAAAAAAAAAAAACTTTACCCATAAGCCTGGTATATAACAGAATATTACTGCAGCAGTGATTGAAAAAAAATTTTTAACAACTATGGGTAATTCTATGCCTGCCTGATACACAACTCAGGCCTTCTCGCTTTATTGATTTGACATACCTTAAACACATAGTAAAGATAAGTAAGAAGTATGGCAAAGGCTCCACAAGTTGTCCAGCTAATGAGGATAAAAATAATTGTCAAAATGGGCAAGTCTGGTGATATTATCTTGATATCTTTAGGAAGTTCAGAGGGCCTGGAATAACAAGAATAAGGATTTTAAAAGCATATTAACAGTTATTTAAACAGTCACAATTAAGGAGAAAACAGTATAGTGCTCTGTCAGCTTCTCCTTATTAATCTGCAAGCATTACTATAAGGTAAATAGTAAAGCTTTTTAAAATAAAGATGATGGTGTCACATATTTAAAAATTCTGTTATATACTGTGATAGTTTCTCTTGCATTTAGATATACTACGGATAGTATCAGTACTAAAAGAGAAAAAATATTGTTAAAGATAATTATTACTTATAGGCTCTGTACCATACAATTCTGATCTTGACATGAAAAGAAATCATTTTCTGTTTTTAAAGTCTCAAGGTCACTCAGACATCTTATGATGTTAATGTCAGAAGCATTTTAGAAGTGGAGGAAGAAGTATCATGAGGAGAGTTAATTAACAGAAACTACATCACTGGTTTACCTGAAAAACCTACCAGCAACTTCAAACCATGTCTTTGGATCATAATAAAACTCTAGGTAATGCTTTTGGAACTCTTACACATTTCATCTAATCTGATCCTACATATCAAGATTGGAGTCTCTTGCTCTCAGACTTGACTAAAAACCAACACGTAAAATCATTGCCAGAAAACAAACACTTTCCCCTTGAAAAGATTTAAACAGTGAAATTTAAAAATACTTGTGCACTCTGTTAAACTTTTTTGACTTTTTGACCATCTTGAACACTATGGTCAAAATCAAATGTAGCATTTAACTTGAAATAAATCATTATCTATGACAGAAACGTAAGTTTGAACACTAACCCGATCTTTTGCTACTTACACATTTTTCCTTAGACATTATATTTTAGTGAAAGCAAAGTAATCTTAAGGTTCTCTATCAGAATACGATTTTTTTCTTACGTTAAGAGCAATAAGAAAGATTTTAGTCACTCATTCTTTACCTTTTCAAAGCTAGCCACAATGAAGAAAGAAGTTTCACAGATGTAGAAGAGAGTAGGCCACCCCAGTAGGCAGTACATGTTCCAAACAGAAAAAGAATCAAAGATACAAGGGGGAAACACATACTCTGACTAGTTAAAATGATGGCATCTAATTCTGGTAACAGTAACATATCCCATAATTCTTTAAACCATTTATATCTGTGGATAAAAGAAAACAAAACAAAACAAAAAGCAAATGATACAATAAAAGCAAAAAAATCAACAACTCTCATTCAAGGATTTAACGTTTGAAGCATTCAACCATTCACTAGAGTCCCCAAAGTTCCATGGTATTTAATTTGTAATTATCCTGAAAAAACTAACTTCAGTTCCTTGTAAGGAACTAGTGAGTCTACTGATCTTCAAAGATCTGAGTCTTAAGTCTCAAAGCAGTTTAACTGTTCTCTAGTAATCCTTGTATTGAGTCATAAATGTTTTTTTTTAAGTTATAAAGACAATAGCTAGTTATAACAACAGAAGAAAAGACATCTAAGTAATGCTTCTTAACCCCCCCCCCAAAAAAAATCAGAATAAATTAAGAATGCAATGTTAAGTAGGGTAAAGACATCTAAAATATACTTTGTATGGGAAGTAATAAAAATAGTGTTCTGAGGCACTGTTTCATCAGTATCTTACAGCACTGTGTGCTCATAAATCTGGGATCCCCCAACAGCATGGACTGTATACATTCTTTTGGAAATGTTAAAGTCCTGGTATATTTATGGGTTTATACTGTAATAATTACTTTTCAATAAATACTTTTGAGATAGTTAAACTACTGAAGTAAACGTTGATATGCTTACTAGGCCTTTGCCTAAGAGAAAAATTCCATTTAATAAAACAAGTCAATTGTCTCATCTGTATGAAAATTTATGCTCCGTATTTGAGCCAAGCATAATATTGTATACATAAAATTAAAAATCATTATCACAGATAATAAAACTTACCCCAACAGAAACTTAACCATAATTACAAAAGGATCAACTTTGTATGGTTTGGCTTCTTTATCCAACATAGTAGCATATTCTAAGCAATGACCTAGTGATTAAAAATATATATATGTAGTAGAGAATTCACAGTAATTAAATATGAGACATATTACATCCTGCATTGTTTACAAGAATACCATATTACATGTGAGAAAGCAAAAGTCTTTATTATTCTAATTTGAAATACAATCAAAACTACAATGAAGTACCACCGCATTCTGGTCAAAATGGCAATCACTAAAAACTCCACAAATAATAATTGTTAGAGAGGATGAAATGGAGAAGGAAATAGCAACCCACTCCCAGATCCCTGGCTGGGAAATCCCACGGGCAGAGGAGCCCTGCAGGCTACAGTCCACGGGGTCAAAAAAGAGTTGGACATGACTGAGGGAACTTGCACTTTAGAGAGGCTGTGGAGAAAACAATGTACCTTCTACACTGTCGGTGGAAATGGAAGCTGGTGCAACCACTAGGGGAAACAGTATGAGGTTCTTTAAAAACTAAAAACAGAACTACTCTCTAATCCAGAATCATATGTAGAATGTACACAGGTCAAGAAGCAACAGTTCTAACAGGACATGGAACAACAGACTGGTTCCAAATTGGGAAAGGAGTACGTCTAGGCTGTATATTGTCAGCTTGCTTACTTAACTTCTATGCAGAGTACATCATGCGAAATGCTGGGTTGGATGCAGCACAAGCTGGAATCAAGACTGCTGGGAGAAATATCAATCACCTCAGATATGCAGATGACACCACCCTTATGGCAGAAAGCGAAGAACTAAAGAGCCTCTTGATGAAAGTGAAAGAGGAGAGTGAAAAAGCTGGCTTAAAATTTAACATTCAAAAAATGAAGATCATGGCATCTGGTCCCATCACTTCATGGCAAATAGATGGGAAACAATGGAAACAGTGACACACTTTATTTTCTTGGGCTCCAAAATCACTTCAGGTGGTGACTGTAGCCGTGAAATTAAAAGATGCTTGCTCCCTGGAAGAAAAGCTATGACCAACCTAGACAGCATATTAAAAAGCAGAGATATTATTTTGCCGACAAAGGTCTGTCTAATTGAAGCTATGGTTTTTCTAGTTGTCATACAGATGTGAGAGCTGGACCATAAAGAAAGCTGAGCACTGAAGAATTGATGTTTTTGAACTGTGGTGTTGGAGAAGACTCTTGAGAGTCTCTTGGACAGTAAGGAGATCAAACAAGTCAATTCTAAAGGAAATCAGTCCTGAACATTCACTGCAAGGACTGCTGTTGAAGCTGAAGCTCCAATACTCTTGGCACCTGATGCAAAGAACTGACTCACTGGAAAAGACCCTGATGCTGGGAAAGACTGAAAGTGGGAGGAGAAGGGGATGACAGAGGATGAGACGGTTGGATGGCATCATTGCCTCAATGGACATGAGTTTGAGCAAGCTCCAGGAGTTGGTGATGGCTAGAGAAGACTGGTGTGCTGCAGTCCATGTCATCACAAAGAGTCAGACATGACTGAGCAACTGAATTCACGATCCAGAAATCCTACTCCTGGGTATATAGCTAGACAAAACTCTAATTCAAAAAGTTACATGCAATCCTATGTTCACAGCATCACTATTCACAACAGCCAAGACATAGAAATAACCTAAATGTCCATTGACAGATGAATAAAGATGTGGTACATATATACAATGGAATATTACTCAGCCATAAAAAAGAATAAAAATGCCACTTGCAGCAACATGGATGCAGCTAGAGATTATCATACTAAGTGAAGTAAGACAGAAAAAGAAAAACAAATACCACATGATAGCACTTATTTGTGGAACCTAAAATATGACACAACTGAACCTATCTACGAAAGAGACTCATGGACACAGAGAACAGACTTGTGGTTGCCAAGGAGGAAGGGGCTGGGGTAAGGATGGAGTGGGAGTCTGGGGTTAGCAAATGTAAATTTTTATATATAGAATGGATAAACGACAAGGTCCTATTGTATAGCAGAGAGAACTATATTCAATATCCTAAACAAAATGGAAAAGAATATAAAAAACAATGTATATATGTATAATAACTGAATTACTTTGCTGTATAGCAGAAATTAGCATATTATAAATCAACTATACTTCAATTAAAAAATTAAAAAACATAAATATACCATACAAATATTAATTTAGTGGTTCTCAGACAAGAGTACATATTCAATCATCATTTGTGAAACAAATTCAGGAAGCTGATGCTATGGTTTCATCATGCGTATTTTTATAAAGCCCCACAGGTGAGCTGTTTTTTAAAAACAATTTTACTGAGATATAATTCTCCCAACTCAAAATTAACCCATTTGAAATATATACAATTCAGTGGTTTTTAGTACATTCAAAGAGTGTGCATTCACCACTCCAGTCAGTCTTAAAACATTTTCATTTCTCCCAAAGAAACAGTTCCCCTTAACTGTAACCTCCAATGAGTCACCATTTCTAGGCAACCACTAACCTACTTTATATGTCTAAAGACTAGCTTACTCTGAGGATGTCATAAAAATGGAATCATACATTATGTGGTCATTTGTGACTGGCTCCTTCAACTTAACGTATTTCCAAGATCCATCAATGTTGTAGCAAATATCAGCACATTTATCCATTCATCATTGATGGACATTTTGGTTGTTTCCATTCTTTGACTATTATAAATAGTGTTCCTGTGAACATCCATGTACAAGTTTAGTATGGATGCATGTTTTCATTTCTCTTAGGTCTACACACAGGAGTAGAGTTGCTGAGTCATATGGCAACTCTCTTTAACCTTTTGAGGAACTGCTTTCCAAAATAGCTGTATCATTTTACATTTCTACCAACAGTGCAAAAAGATTCTAATTTCTCCAAATCCTTACCAAAATTTGTTATCATCTTTTTTATTATAGCCATTCTAGTGAGCATGATCTACAGGTGATTTCTGATAAGCATTTCTGGTTCTTTAATTGGTTTGAGACACAATCCCATACTCAAATCCTCTAATCAATATCATATATCCTTGGGGTCTCTGTGGACTACCTAGATACAAATCCTAAATGGTTGAAATAAATTTTCAAGTCACTTGAAATTAAGAAGAATGAGGTGTCTCTTGAAAAAAAATTATACTCAAGTATAGGAGATGTTGGAGAAGGCAATGGCACCCCACTCCAGTACTCTTGCCTGGAAAATCCCATGGACGGAGAAGCCTGGTAGGCTGCAGTCCATGGGGTCGCTGAGTCGGATACGACTAAGAGACTTCACTTTCACTTTTCACTTTCATGCATTGGAGAAGGAAATGGCAACCTACTCCAGTATTCTTGCCTGGAGAATCCCAGAGACGGGGAGCCTAGTGGGCTGCCGTCTATGGGGTCGCACAGAGTCAGACATGACTGAAGCAACTTAGCAGCAGCAGCAGCAGCAGCATAGGAGATGTAATATTGCCAGAATAATCTTTTAATCAAAAGGTTGGGTCTGACTAGATCACACTAAATGTTGCTTCCTTCATCCTAGAAGATAAGTTTAATCAGTTAAAATAAGATAAGATTTTAAGATAAAATAAATAAGATTCAGATAAGTTAAAATGAACACTAAAGGCAGATTTAAAATGGCAAAAAATCACTGTAAGGAAATGAGTAGCTATGAAAGGATTTGCCAATATGGAAATAGTGGAGGGGATTTTGGGGCTGCTTTTGTATGTTTCGGCTCCACTCTGTTTTCTTCTCTTCTACCTTCTTGGATTATTACTGCCCAAGCCCAGCGAGTGCACAAGGCTCCTGGGAAACTGTTTTAACTGCTGTACTCTGTATGTGAAAGTCGCTCAGTCGTGTCTGACTCATGTGACTCCTTTGTGACCTCTGCAGCCCACCAGGCTCCTCCACCCATGGGATTTTCCAGGAAAAAATACTGGAGTGGGTTGCCATTTCCTTCTCCAGAGGATCTTCCCGACCCAGGGATTGAACCTGGGTGTCCCAGATTGCAGGTAGACTCTTTACCCTCTGAACCACCACGGAAACCCTTTTTACTGTACGCTAGAAAGGACTTTGTCCGATATACTGTACGGTCTATGTTTTCTTCTCCAGATCCATTTTCTACCCTTTACTTTGCTCTGAATTCTGAGAGGCTGACTTTTATGAACTGGCTTCTAGCTGGGTTCAGTGAATGACAATCACTAGCAGTTAGGAGGGGATTTATTTCCCTGCCTTCTCCCTGCTGACCACACACTGACAGCAGCTGCAGCATTTCTGTACCTAAGGCTCAGTTGCAGTACTGTTACTTTTTCCTACAGCTCTCCAGGTTTGCTCCCTCATTCGTCCTGGTACCTAGGAGTATCAGATGGCTTTGTTGCTAATTTGGTACTTTATCATTTGTTGTTGGTTTCCCTTTTCCTTGCACATACCTTTGAAACAATCCCTTCAACTAAAATCTCAGTTATTCCATTCAATGTACCAGGACCTAACTGATATAGTTGATACAGTCCAAATATTACGCTGATTTCCAACTATGTTCCTGGCCCCAGTCAGGCACTGGGAATAGAATGGAGAACAAAAGCCCTGTCAATGAGTTTCTATATCTTAAGAGATCCTCAGAACAGAGAGAATAAACTTTAGACAAAAGGGTATAAAATGCAGAATACAAGTAAGTAATTTTCTTGGGCACCTCTTAAAACTTAAAGAGTATCTCAAACGCCTATAAACTTGAGAGAGAAGGGTTGTGAAATCTTCAAGAAACTGATGTTGACATGTACACACTGCTTTATTTAAAATAGATAACCAACAAGGACCTACTGTATAGCACAGGGAACTCTGCTCAATATTATGTAACAATTTAATGGGAAAAGAATTTGCAAAACAATAGCTACATGTATATGTAAAACTGAACCACTTTGATGTATACCTGAAACTAACACAACATTGTTAATCAATTTTACCCCAATAAAAACAAGGAAACTGATGGGTCCTCATTAGCTACATGTAGGATAAAACAATTAGTAATGAAGCACTAGGGAAGGAAGAGAGGGAGAGAGGAATAGAAACATTCTTACCTGTTGAGAAAAGAGAGTATAACTGTCCTCCATAAGCAAGAAGGATACTAGATATGACGTAAGCAGGAAGTGCTCCACCATGAAATCTAACTACCTAGAAAACAGACAAATGGGCAATTTCTGAATGTTAATGTTAATGACATAAGCATACTTTTACATGAAATAAACCTGTTGTTCTTCACTTTATACATTTTCTGACACAACCACAAAGATATCTCCAGTAATGGGCATAAAAATTCTAAGTAAAATAAATGCTAAGAATATATGGTATATTAGAAATGTTTATCTAAATTTTTATCAAATGCATAAAAGAGAAAATATACAATTGTGTAGCAATTTTTTGCAAACTTTTTTATAAGATATGTTTATTGAGCAAATCAGGAAAGGAGTACATCAATTATATGCAGTGTATATCATGTGAAATGGTGGGCTGGATGAAGCACAAGCTGGAATCAAGATTGCTGGGAGAGATATCAATAACCTCAGATACGCAGATGATACCACCCTTATGGCAGAAAGCAAAGAGGAACTAAAGAGCCTCTTGATGAAAGTGAAAGAGGAGCGTGAAAAACCTGGATTAAAACTCAACATTAAAAAAACTAAGATCATGGTATCTAGTCCCATCACTTCATGGCAAATAGATGGGAAACAATGGAAACAGTGACAGATTTTATTTCCTTGGGCTCCAAAATCACTGTGGGCGGTGACTGCAGCCATGAAATTAAAAGATGCTTGCTCCTTGGAAGAAAAGCTATGACAAACCTAGACAGCATTATTAAAAGGCAGAGATGTTACTTTGCCAACAAAGGTCTGTCTAGTCGAAGGTATGGTTTTTTCCAGTAGTATGGATTGAGAGCTGGACAATAAAAAAGGCTGAGCACTGAAGAATTGATGCCTTCGAACTGTGGTGCTGGAAGACTCTTGTCTTGACAGCAAGGAAATTAAACCAGTCAATCCTAAAGGAAATCAGTCCTGAATATTCATTGGAAGGACTGATGCTGAAGCTGAAGTTCCAATACTTTGGCCACCTGATGCAAAGAACTGACTCATTTGAAAAGACCCTGATACTGGGAAAGATTGAAGGTGGCAAGAGAAGGGGACGACAGAGGATGAGATGGTTGGATGGGATCACAGGCTCAATGGACATGAGTTTGAGCAAGCTCTGGGAGTTGGTGAAGGACAAGGAAGCCTGGCGTGCTGCAGTCCATGGGGTCGCAAAGAGTAGAACACAACTGAATGACTGAACAGATAATTATAGAATTAAATGACTTAAAAATTCTGCTATGCCTATACTGCAAAACATTACAAACCAAAAAATAAAGTGAAAGTAATGATACAATAAAATTTTTAGTGAATTTTAAAACTATAATTTCTCTGACAAATCACTATTACTTATTTATGTCCATGCTGTACAATTTTGCAAATTAAAATGATGTTGAATATACTGTAGTAGTTCTATGACTTGATATGTTATTTTTGTAAAACTATTTGCCTATGAATCATAGAAAGTGTTAGTCGTTCAGTTGTGCCCAACTCTTTATGACCCCAGGGACTGTAGCCCACCAGGCTCCTCTGTCCATAGGATTTGTCAGGCAAGAATACTGGAGTGGGTTGCCATTCCCTTCTCCATGGTATATTTCCACCCAGGGACCAAACCCAGGTTTCCCGCTTTACAGGTGGTCTCTTTACCACCTGAGTCACCAAGGAAGCCACAAATCATTTAAAGAAACTCCCCAAATGAATTTCTCAATATGTTTATTTTTAATATAAATTACTTTTACAATCTGAGCATGCACGACATAAAAAGTTCTTGAAGATGTTCATTTATACGATAGAACTTACAGATTATATTGGGATATGAATACAGCATAGTATAAGAAACAAGAAATTTTAATATAACATTCATTTAAAAATCAGGAAGCAATTTTCATTTTTAGGAAGTATCAAACATGAAAGCATCCCTTAAAGACAGGGGTGGCCAACTATCGACTTTGTGCCAAGAATGGCTTTCAGATTTTATTAATGTGAGAGAAAAGAAGAAAAAAGTAGCTGAAGTAGTGGCAGCAGCAGCAGCAACAAGAGACTATATATAATTTGCCTAAATATTTATTATCTGGTCCTTTACAGAAATGCTTACAACTTCTGTCTTAGAGTATCTATTCACAAGGCAATAAATAACTGACAAGAAGGCTCTCTTACCTGTCCAAGTATTTGTGAAAAGGAAGTCTTAACTGTCACCTAGTTTAAAAAACAATTATTTATAAAGGTTATTTTTCCTATACTCACATTTTATTAAATGAGCTCTCTACAACAATCACAATCACTACTTTGTTATAATGATGAACCTAAAGGTACTCAAGATCTGAAAAGAATTCTCCAAACCATCAACATTTAAATTCTATCAACTGCAGTTTACTGTTCAGAACTTTGCCCTTAATCAAATTCTTTTCGATTGGATGAATGCTATGATACATGAGTAAACTTTTCCTAACTAATATAGTTAATTAATTGGAATATCTTATGACCAGATCATACAAGCTAAAGGAATTCATTGAATGACTGAATCCAGAATTTATACATTTATTTGCTGAAAAATTAAGTAAATTATTCAATTTTCTATGTAACCTGTACTTTAAAATCTCAAACCTACAATTGTACGGTACTAAAAAAAGCTAAGCAAAACCACTTCTGAGTAAATTTAATAAAAATAGGTTTCACATAATATAATACCAGGAACAAAGAGAGCACATGTAGTAAAATTCGAGCAAAAACAATATTTTAAAAAGAAATTCACTGTTCATTAATTATCTCTACCATAAATATACCTCCTTAGATATTAGAAAGTCTGGGAAAAGGGAATATATCTTTCATAGAGAAATTGTAAAATATCTAAATTTGGACTTTTTTGAAAATAAAATATTTGTTAAAACATGGACATCTGACAGCATGCAGTATTTGGAGCCAAATTACTAACACAGCTCTTCCTATTTCTATAGTGTTAGAAACACGAAGGCACAAGTTGAAAACCATTACATCCCTGAAGAATCCTTCAGTGCTAGAAACACAAAGCAAGACATCAAAGCACCGATAACTTCCAAAAATCTAAAATAACTCATAGTATAGGTCAAACTGAAGCTTGGTTGTAGGACAGATTCTATTCACTTGACCTACTAATTCTGGTTTACCCTAAGAAAGTTCTAAAAAGGAATCCAAGTATTTCCAGTTTATTCTATAACTAAATCTTAAAAATTAAGCAAACATATAACTTACCTCATATTGACAGTCTGATGATGTGTACATTTTTAGTAATGCTACATGGCTGTCATTATCCGGTTGAGCAATATGGAGTTTCACAGAAATTTCAGTGGAAGATGGAACCCTGAAAATATAAACAATGAATTTTTAAATACAAAATGCTGTGAAATAACCATGGCTAAGTCAATACTCAGAACCACACAATGAAATACTGTAAGGAAGCTAGATGACACACACAGGAGTTGGGGGAGAGGGTGGAAAGGGGTTCCTGTTTGATGCAAGTAAGGTTAAATTCTACACTGCTTAAATAAGAATACTATATGTTATAATGTTATATGTATTATCTTATGAGCACAATGCTACATAAAGGAAACCTGTATTTTACTAAAAGGTACTATAATAATTTCACTAAAATTTTACTATGATTTAAATAAACAAAGTAAAATATGTATTATTCAAAAACACCAAAGTTTAAGGTAAATTCTTTGATTTACTTACTGTGCAATGGTTAGTGAATCTTCATAAGACCAGGGAATATGAAGTTTATAGATACTAGTAATTTCTTCTGTAAAAACATAAAGGAAATATGTATTACTAACTTTATATTACTAAATGTTATATAAGCTACTGTGATACATAACTATAGATGGGCTTTCCAGGTAGTGCTAGTGGTAAAGAATCTGGCTGCCAATGCAGGAGACATAAGAGATGTGAGTTCGATCTCTGGGTTGGGAAGATCCCCTGGAAGAGGGCATGGCAACCCACTCCAGTATTCTTGCCTGGAGAATCCTATGGACAGAGGAGCCTGGTGGGCTACAATCCATAGGGTTGCAAAAGAGTCACTTAGCATGCACATAGGCACGCTGATATCTGCATTTATACAATTACTCATTTCATTAAGAAATAATCAGTAAGAGTTATATCACATGATAAGAAATTAGAGAGAATTCTTTAATAATAATGTTTAATTAGGCCTACAAAAAGATATTAGAACATATGGGAAGTACTAAGAAATTGGAAAAAATTAAACAGCTAAATGTCAATTACTATTGCAATAGGACAACAAGATATACAGTATTTTTTAAATGTAAATATTTAAAACTGATCAATATTTTTACTGTTAAAAAGGGGCTATGTTAAATTAATTGGAAATATAAACAGCTTTTCTATTATCATATATTAAATATTAATTTACATATATGGAAAAATAAGTATTACAGAAAATTCCACTGAAGAAGACCTAAAGATTCTTCAAATGACAAAACTATTTTTTCAGAAAATATACTTACCTTTGACTCCTGAGCACTTGCTTACCACGTTGATTTTAAAAGCTTGGTATATCTAACAGAGTTTGACCACAAATAAAAAAAACAAAAAAACAGGTTTATAAGTTTAACTAAGCAGTAAAGTGAAATCAAGTCCTTGTTATTGTCAAGATAATTAATTACCTGTCCAAAGTTCAGAAGCTCTATATTATAGAACAGACCACTTGTATTTAATATCACTTTCCTTGAAGACAATCCTGTTGAATCAAAAGACTATATTACTCAGAATACCAAAAAAAGATTTTTTTTAAAGTACAAAAGTAATGACTTTAAACAATGTCTAAATAATGCCAACAGATTTTTGATATTAAAAGAGTTTATAGGTTCTTGCTTTTGGTATGGAAGAATGGACTCCTAAAAATTCAATCCTCATTCAATGAATTCTGGACAAAAACAGAACATTTATAATGACTTTATTCATTTTTAAAAGTTTATTATTGGAGTATAATTGCTTTATAGTATTAATTTTGCTGTTGTTAAACAACCAAAGTTTATCAGCTACATGTATACATATGTCCCGTCCCTCATGAACCTCCCTTCCACTCCCCTTCTCAAACCTACCCCTCTAGGTTGAGTACCAGATTGAGTTTCCTGTGTTATACAGCAACTTCCTACTAGCTTTCTATGTTTCATATGGTAACATATATGTTTCAATGATACTCTCTCAATTTGTCCTACCCTCCCCACTGTGTCTACATGTTTCTTCTCTATGTCGGTGTCTCTATTTCTTCCCTGCAAATAGGTTCATCTGTACTATTTTTCCAGATTCCATATATATGTGATATTATTTAATATTTGTTTTTCTCTTTCTGCTTTACTTCACTCTATACAACAGACTCTAGGTCCATCCACACCACTACAAATGTCCCAATTTCATCCCTTTTTATGGCTGAATTATTCCATTGTGTATTATGTGGGATTCCATTGTGTGTATGTACCACATCTTTTTTATTTTTAATTGAAGGATAATTGCTTTACAAACTTTTGTTGTTTTCTGTCAAACATCAACATGAATCAGCCATAGGTATACATATGTCCCCTCCCTTTTAACCCTCCCTCCCATCTCTGCATCCCACCCCTCTAGGTAGATACAGAGCCCTTGTTTGAGTTCCCCGAGTTATATAGCAAATTCCCACTGGCTATCTATTTTACATATGGTAATATGTTTCCATGTTACTCTCTCCATACATCTCACTCTCTCTTCCCACCTCCTCCTGTGTCCAAAGTCTGTTCTCTATGCCTGTTTCTCCATTGCTGCCCTGCAAATAAATTCATCACTATCATCTTTCTAGATTCCATATATATGCATTAGTATACAATATTTATCTTTTTTCTGACTTACTTTACTCTGTATAATAGACTCTAGGTTCATCCACCTCACTAGAACTGACTCAACTGCATTCCTTTTTATGGCTGCGTAATATTCCATTGTATATATCACAGCCTCTTCATCCATTCATTTGTCAATGGACATCTAGCTTGCTTCCATATTCTAGCTATTGTAAACAGTGCTACAATGAACACTGGGGTACAAATGTCTTTTTCAATTTTGGTTTTCTCAGGATATATGCCTAGGAGTGGGACTATTGGGTCATATGGTGGTCTTATTCCTAGTTTTTTTTACGGAATCTCCATACTGTCTTCCATAGTGGTGGTATCAATTTACATTCCCACCAATAGGGCAAGAGGGTTTCCTTTTCTCCACACCCTCTCCAGCATTTACCATTTGTAGACTTTTTATCCACTTATCTGTCGATGGGCATTTAGGCTGCTCCCATGTCCTGGCTATTGTAAACAGTGCTGCAATGAACACTGCGGTACATGTGCCTCTCTGAATCATGGTTTTCTCAGGGTATATCTCCCATGGTAACAAGGTCATGCTTAAAATCTTGCATGCTATGCTTCAGCATTACATGAACTAAGAACTTTCAGATGTCCAAACTGGGTTTAGAAAAGGTAAAGGAACCAGAAATCAAATTGCCAACAACATTCACTGGATCATAGAGAAAACAAGTGAATTCCAGAAAAACATCTACCTCCATTTCATCAACTATGCCAAAGCCTTTGACTACGTGGATCATAACAAATTGAGGAGAGCTCTTAAAGAGATGGAAATACCATCTCTCATCAGGAGCTCATCAGACCACCTTACCTGTCTCCTGAGAAAACTGTATATGGGTCAAGATGCAACAGTTAGAACCCTGTATGGAACAACTGATTGGTTCAAGATTGAGAAAGGAATACGACAGGGCTGTCTGTTGTCATCTTGTTTATTTAATCTATATGCTGAGCACAACATGAGAAATGCCAGGCTGAATAAGTTACAAGCTAGAATCAAGATATGTGGGAGAAACATCAACAACCTCAGATATAAAGATAATACCACTCAAATGGCAGAAAGCAAAGAGGAGCTAAAGAGCCTCTTGATGAGTGTGAAGGAGAGTGAAAAAAGTCAACTTAAAACTAAATATTAAAAAAACTAAGATCATGGTATCGGGCCCTATTGCTTCATGGCAAATAGAAGTAGAAAAGATTGAAGCAGTGACAGATTTCCTCTTCATAGGCTCTAAAATCACTGCAGATGGTGACTGCAGCCATGAAATCAGAAGATGACTGCTTCTTGACAGGAAAGCTATTACAAACCTAGACAGTTGTGTTGAAAAGCAGAGACATCACTCTGCCGATAAAGGTCCATATAGTCAAGGTCCATATAGTCTTCCCAGTGGTTACATACAGTTATAAGAGCTGGACCATGAAGAAGGCAGTGTGACAAAGAATTGATGCCTTCAAACTGTGGTGCTGGAGAAGACTCCTGAGAAATCCCTGGACAGCAAGGAGATCAAACCAGTCAATCTTAAAGGAAATAAACCCTGAATACTCACTGGAAGGACTGATGCTGAAGCTGATGCTGAAGCTCCAGTATTTTGGTCACCTGATATGAACAGCCAACTCACTGGCAAAGTCCCTGATGCTGGGAAAGATTGAGGGTAGAAGAAGAGGGTGTCAGAAGATGAGCTGTCTGGGTGTTATCACCAATGCAATGGACATGAACTTGGGCAAACTCCGGGGGATGGTGAGGGACAGCAAGGCCTGGCATGCTGCAGTCCCTGGGGTTGCAGAGTCAGGCACGACTGTGTGACTGCACAACAGGGTGTGTGCTCAGGAGTGAGATTGCTGGGTCATACGGTAGCTCTATTTTTAGTTTTTTAAAAGACTTTCAATAACATTTATGTGTTTTAAAAAAATCACTACATATTTCCAATTTCAAAAAGGTATGCTTTCTTGGTAGCTATTTTCTCTTTTTTTAAAAAACATCTTAATCAATTTAAAAAATTACATCCACTTAGATGTGAATGCCTTTGGATAAGAATATGCAAATACAAGTGTTCAGATGCTTCTTTGAAAAGAGAAAATAGGACAAACCACCATTGTGCAATAGACAGAAAAGGCTTGAAATAATTACCAAGTATATCACTAAAATGCTAATAATTAAAAAATAAATACTATATGATGTTAAGATTCTGTCAGGCACATTTAGCACCAGCTAAAACACATAACCAGTTTTTTCATAACGTTGCGTTCTCATAACTATTTTACAGGATCAATAATTGAATTTAAGAAAACAGATGTAAGAAATTTGATCAACATGTAAACAAATTTCTTAAATAGAAGGTGTACCATCAATTTGTGATTAATAAATCACTTTTAAGACACACTGCTTAGACATTCAACTACAAACCATTTTAATGAGTACCTGTTGTAATCAGTATTTTAAAATACAGCACTGAATTTAAGGCAACTGAAAATGAACAATGGGAGAAAAACTATAGATATGAAGTGTCCTTCACACTTTACTTACTCTAATTTGAAATACCATTCATTGTGCTAACCTTCTTCACAAGAAAGATGGACTATCTTTTGCATGTTTTACAAATTCTAACAAGAGGTAAGAAATAATTTAAAAGTTTGCTTTTCAAAAAAGGAAATCAGAAGCTAAACATTGTACTTAAAAACTTTTTTAGTCTGACTCACACCCTAAAGATTTTAGAAAGAACATCTTTATTATTAAAATGTTGATAGGCCCAACACAGACAAAGACTGTTACAAGAGATAAAGAAGGATACTACATAATGATCAAGGGATCAATCCAGGAAGAAGATATAACAATTGTAAATATTTATCCACTCAACATAGGAGCATCTTACTACATAAGGCAAATGCTAACAGCCGTAAAAGAGGAAATCGACAGTAACACAATAATAGTGGGGGGTCTTTAACAGCCACTTACACCAATGGACTTCTGAACTGTGGTGTTGAAGACTCTTGAGAGTCCCTTGGACTGCAAGGTGATCCAACCAGTCCATTCTAAAGGAACTCAATCCTGAATACTCACTGGAAGGACTGATGCTGAGGCTGAAACTCTAACACTTTGGCCACCTGATGCGAAGAACTGACTCCTTAAAAAAGACCCTGATGCTGGGGAAGATTGCAGGCAGGAGAAGGGGACGACAGAGAATGAGATGGTTGGATAGCATCGCCAACTCAATAGACATGAGTTTGAACAAGCTCCGGGAGATGGTGAAGGACAAGGGAAGCGTGGTGTGCTGCAGTCCCTGGGACTGCAAAGAGTTGGACACAAATGAGCAACTGATGAACAACACCACCAATGGACAGACAGGGAATTACAAGGAAACACAAGCATTTAATGACACATTAGACCAGATAGATTTAGTTGATGTGTAAAAACGTTTCATTCAAAAGTAACAGAATATCCTTTCTTCTCAAGTGCATATGGGACATTCTCTAGGATGGATCATGTCTTGGTCACAAATCAAGCCTCAGTAAATTTAAGAAAACTGAAATCATATCAAGTATCTTTTCTGACCACAATGCTATGAGATTATAATACAGGAAAAAAACAACTATAAAAAAGAAATACAAACACATGGAGGCTAAATAGTATGCTACTAAATAACAACCAATGGATCATTTCAACAACCAATGGATCATTTCAATACATACTAATTAATCAATGTGGTACACCATACTAACAAACTGAAGAATAAAAACCATATGATAATCTCAACAGATACAGAAAAAGCTTTTGACAAAATTAAAAATCCATTTATGGTAAAAACTCTCCAGAAAGTGGACATAGAGGGAACATACCTCAATATGTATGGTTGACAAACATATTGTATGTCAAACAACCCATGTATGACAAACACACAGCAAATACGAAGAACTGAAAGCATTTCCTCTAAGATCCCATTTATCATCACAACAAAAAGATTATAATACTTAGGAATAAACCTATCTACAGAACTTCAAGACCTGTACTCAGAAAACTACAAGATACCAGTGAAAGAAATCAAAGACAACACAGATGGAGAGATAACAACATGTTCTTGGATCGAAAGAATCAATACTATGAAAATGACTATACTACTCAAAGCAATCTACAGATTCAATGCAATTCCTATTAATTACAAATGATATTTTACTAAGAAATAGAACAAAAAATTTTACAATATGTGTAGAAACACAGACAACCACAAACAGCCAAAGCAATCTTGAGAAAGAAAAGGGGAGCTGGAGGAATCAGGATTCCTGACCTCAGACTATACTACACAGCTACAGTAATCAAAACAGTATGGTTCTGGCACAAAAAACAGAAAAATAGATCAATGGAACATGACAGAAAGTCCAGAGATAAACTCACACACTGATAGTCACTTCATCTATGAAAAAGGAGGCAAGATTATTCAATGGAGAAAAGACAATCTCTTCAATAATTTTTTCTGGAAAAATTGGCCAGCTATCAATACATGTAAAAGAATGAAATCAGAACACTCCCTAACATCATATGCAAAAAAATCTCAAACTGGATTAAAGACCTAAAAGTAAGGCTGGTCACTATAAATCCCATAGAGAAAACCATAGGCAGAACACTCTTTGACATAAACTGCAGCAAGATTTTTAATCTACCTCCTAGAGTAATGAAAATAAAAACAAAAATAAACAAATGGGACCTAATTAAACTTAAAAGCTTTTGCACAGCAAAGGAAGCCATAAACAAAATGAAAAGATAACATACAGAATGGGATAAAAATGTCTGCCAACAAAGCAACTAACAAAGGATTAATCTCCAAAATATACAAACAGCTCTGCAGCTTAATAAAAAAAAAAAAAAATCAAAAGATGGGTAGAAGATCTAAATAAGAATCAAACCACTGAGTCATATCACATGGTTATTCTAAGAACTATACTAGAAATACACACAAAAAATGTTACAAGGCTCTGCATTATTACAACTAACTGGCAAAACAAATCAACACTCTATCAAAAAGAAAAACAATTCTTAAGGTTTCCAAAATCCAGCTTCCCTGTTGGCTCAGTCATAAAGAATCTCCCTGCCAATGCAGGAGACACAAGTTTGATCCTGATCCAGGAAGATCCTACGTGCTTCAGAGCAACTAAGCCCATGTACTACAACTGTTGGGTCTATGCTCTAGAGCCCATGAGCCACAACTACTGAAGACCGCAAACCTAGAGCACATACTCCGCAACAAAGAAGCCACCACAATGGGAAGCCCATGCATTGCAACTAGAGAAAATCCCACGCAGCAATGAGGAGCCAGTGAAGCCAAAAACTGAAAAAAAAAATTTTTCCAAAATCAAAGTACTTACCAAAGGAAAAAAGATGAGTTACAGGAAGCTGTATGGATCTTGTCTCTTTTTTAAAGAATTCACAATCTACAACAAACTGGAATATAGAACATTGATTTATTAGGAAAAAACAGAATTAAATTTATAGTAAAATATCTTCACTTGATATTTGAGTAGAAAATAAAAATCTATAAATTTCATTTTTGAAGAAGGTATTCTATTGTCTATTACAGTCCAACTCTCAAGCTATATTTAGAGGGCCTGAATTCCTCAAGGAGAGATGCTAAGCTACAAAAATTTGGTGAAAAATCTTAATAAATTATTAGAGGGTCGTTATCTATAAGAGCAGATGTACAGCACAGTTTTCTTGTAGTTTGCTTTTGGTGTTTGTAGAAGAGAGGGACCATAAACGATGGATAAAAACATTAAGAGCAAAAGTTAATTCAAGATTAATTAGGAATTTAGATAATATATCCCCGAATACTTTCAGTCAAAATAAAATGTGATTTTGTTCTATCTTTTAAAAATTTCCATATTTATTATGTTTCTACAGTCTAATTAGACTACAAAAGGCTTTTGGAGACATACTGTCATTCATTTACAGATGCTTAATGCTATTCATGTAAGATTATGTCTAATCTTACATGAGGCTAAACAGTGATTATAGTAAATAGAAAACAGGTTCACTGTGTACAAAGAAAAAGAAATGTTATCTCAAAAAAAAGTAAACCTAAAATGTGACATCTCCATCACTGCAATTTCCATAATGACATTTCTCATCTAATAACATGTCCACAGTGGTGTAAGGATCTTCATTCTCAGCTGTCTATAATAGAAGAGTTTCATTAAAATTGTTTCCACAATCCAACTAAATGACTCTAATCTATACAAGCTGAGGAAGAAATTAATCTGATGCCTAACTGTAGCTAGCAAGTAGTTTTCAATGCACAGTAAAGTAAAAAGCCAGTGGGGTCCATCTCAGGCTTTTCCAGTACTACATCTTGGACTGTATTTTAAACTGTGTTATTTTGTTTGAGTGGAATTTTGATTGTTTTTGAAAATGAAAAACAGATGAGGGAAGATGCTATCAGAATGCACACACATAGGGAAGCAAAAGAAAAAAAATTTACTAAGGAGCTCTGCTTTTATTTTTCCCTCTTTAATTAGAAGGCAAAGAATACTGTCAGATATTTCCATTATAGAAAACAGTCATTATAAGATTAGAGAAATCATTTATTGAGCACAATTATTCATTATATTTTTATAGGTGTCTTTAGCTGAGACACTGCCTGAGATAGGAAGAAATTTTTAATCACTTTAGCAGGTAATTAAAATAATACAAATTTTATTATTACTTTAAAAATTTGGCCATTTCTTTACGGAATAAACCTTTATCCAAGAAAGAATTCATGAGTCTGTCTCTGAAATATACAGATAAGTAAATTTCTAATGGACTTAATTTTGTTTTCTGTCATTAAAAAATGCAGGTAATTCCATATTTACATTTGGAAAACTATATTAAGACAATCAGTTGACTCAAAAAGCTTTCAAACTGCCTATTTAAATACATGTATCCTTCTGGTGATGGGTTGTAACAGCACATAGAAATCATGACAGACCTAAGTTACTGTCCTTGTGAGACTGGGTGTGCAACAACTAGGGTCAGCAGTGTTACTTTCCAAAGAGTGTCCACTAAGTATTTATTAGGCTGCTAAGACTGGCTATTTGAGAAAGGCTCATTAATTTCCTGGAATAACCAGAGAAGGCCTTGTTTGGGAAGATGTTAAATTCATTCAAAACCAACTTACCTGAAAAAAAAAACCCTTAAAGAGAGCTTTTAGTACTGAAGATGTTGAATTACCTCTCACTTGAGCTAAGCAAAACAAAACAATGAATCCATTACAAGGTACTTGTGAAACTCAATCTTTGAGATGACTCCTAACTACATCCCCTTTTCTTTTTTCCTTTGAATATTTCTAGTGATTTTGGCCCCAAATCTCATTAACTTTTTTATTCAAGAAACATTTTGAATGTATATGTGGTGGTCTCTAAAGATTTCACTTCACTAAAGGTTTAGGATGCAGAGTAAAACCCATTTAGTCCTTACTCTCAATAAGTTCATACTATGGGATGGCAATAAAGACATAAATTATAATTCAGTGTAAAATATTCCTCAAAGAACTTATGAACAAAATATGGGACTCAGCAGTAGCAAGAGGTTATTGGAGTAGTCTAGAAAAGGAAAACAGGGCACACTTAGGTTAGATGTTGAAGTAAGTTTGTTGGGTAAAATGTGGCAAGGGTCTTTTACCTCCACCTTCTTTCCCTGCCTACTTCTCTCAAAAATTACCATCCTTTTATTTCTACTTCCACTGCATGACTACAAGCCTGCAAAACCCCTTGACAGGTGCCTGGTCTGTCTTGTTTCTAATCCATCCTATACCAAAAATAGATTCACTGTCCAAAACAAATAGCTCTGATCCCATTACTACCATGGTGAAAAATCTTTTGGTTCCCTTCTGGCTTCTGAATCTTCCAATGAAGACTTCCACAATATGGCCATGAACTAGTTTTCCAGACTTTTCTCCCACTACTTTTCTTTTCTTTTTTAAATTTTATTTTATTTTTAAACTTTACATAATTGTATTAGTTTTGCCAAATATCAAAATGAATCCATCACAGGTATACATGTGCTCCCCATCCTGAACCCTCCTCCCTCCTCCCTCCCCATACCATCCCTCTGGGTCATCCCAGTGCACTAGCCCCAAGCACCCAGTATCGTGCATTGAACCTGGACTGGCATCTCGTTTCATACATGATATTTTACATGTTTCAATGCCATTCTCCCAAATCTTCCCACCCTCTCCCTCTCCCACAGAGTCCATAAGACTGTTCCATACATCAGTGTCTCTTTTGCTGTCTCGTACACAGAGTTATTGTTACCATCTTTCTAAATTCCATATATATGCGTTAGTATACTGTATTGGTGTTTTTCCTTCTGGCTTACTTCACTCCATGGTAGCTATCCTTTTAAAACTATTTACTTATTCACTATTTTCCAAACATACCCTACACCTTCCATGTTCTGGTTTTACTATTTATGTCTCAAAGGTGTTGTTCATTATAACTTTCTGCAATAATGTTACTATTGAGCATCTGGAATATGGCTAATACAACTAAGGATCTGATTTTTTACTTTTATTTAAGTTTTATTAATTTAAATAGTCACATGTGCTAATGGCTCCCAAAGTAGAGAGCCCAGGTCTTGAATACTCAATCTATCTATAAAAACACTAACTATCCTTTAAGGTAATTTTAAATATCACCTGAAACTAATGTCTTTTCTGATTTTATCAGTCAGCAATACTCCCCTTTTAACGCTTTTCAAGGATTTGCAATATTCTGATTTGTATTATACATTTTTGGGTACCTCTTTCATTTTCACCCTTCCCCTGGCTATGAAATATATTTCTATCCCTCTACCAACAGTATATAAGCTTTCTGAGAACATGGTTCATGTCCTCCTCTTTTGTGTGCCTCCTATGATTCCTGGCACAGAGTTTTTGCACATAAAAGGGTACTCAATAATTAACATATTTTGAAAGACTGATAAAGTGGAAATAATTCCTACTTGAAACAAAGAGACTTGGATTTATTCTGCTTAGTTCAAGTCAGAGTAGATGATCTCAATGATTTAAACAGTCTTAGGTGGATCACCAACCCAGCCACTATTTTAGATGTTTTAGATAAGTGCTATGCTGAAGAATGTATCAAAAAATGACTTAAATATTTAGCATAAGTATCCCAGAAACATTCTGATAACAGACTCTTGGTTGTTACCTTACTTCCATGAATAGATGGTACATAAACAACAAGATGAGACAAAGATGGATAGTCTTGAAGTCTTAACATCAGAGACTAAAAAAAGATGAAAAAAAAAAAGCTGATTTTATTTAGGATATACAGAACTTAAAGCATGTTAAAAGATAAATTACAAACCCATTTCTTACTTAGTATGTTACAAAAAAACTGACTTCAAACTTTATGTTCAGTACTTCATAAAATGCCCATGTTTACATTTTCAGGTCAATGAACCTGCTGAATGTCAAATTTATAATAATTATGTTAATGCTGCTACTGCTGCTAAGTCGCTTCAGTCATGTCCGACTCTGTGCGACCCCATAGACAGCAGCCCACCAGGCTCCCCCGTCCCTGGGATTCTCCAGGCAAGAACACTGGAGTGGGCTGCCTTAATATGGACTGCCAAAAATACTCCCTTGAACTATATCGCTTCAAGTAAAACAAATGAAATGTAACACTAAATTTAATTATTTTACAAAATTATTTCCAGATATGGTTTCTTATAATTTGTCTACTTGTTTTGTATAATATTACAGTATGGTTTCTACATTGATTTTGGTGGTATATGACAAAGAGCACTCAATAGTTGAATGGATGCTCAATATGACAGAACAACTGCAGCTTAATCTGAAATGATTCTGATCTAGGCCACATAATAAACAGTTGCTGGCTAATGATGTATGAACATCATCCCTTGGAACTTATTCAGTAAGTTACAAGAATGAACTATGCAAGTCCAACAACACACCTCACCAAATGAGCATCTCTTCTGTTCTCAAAGCTAAGCCCATATCTTACAGTCTGTATTTTGAGGAATGACTAGATAGGAGACTGGTCTATTTAATGAAAAGCTAGGCCACCAAATGTAGTTTTCAAGTTTTTCTTTTTCCTGACAATAGATGTGGGAAATGGGAGTAAGTTATATGTTGCAACAATCTTATGCATTAAGAAAATTCTGCACTTAACATTCTCCACTGTTCTTCAGAAGCACCCTTGTGGGCAATCTGGACTGAGAACCTGAAGCACGCTATCACGAGTGGTCCTCAAACAACCTGACCAGATTCACCTGGGAGTGCTTATTAATCTCCTGGGCTGCATCTCAACTTACTAAGGAAAGTCTCTATAGCCAACTTACATATTCTAATGCACATTAAAAGGTGACAGGGGCTTCCCAGGTGGCACAGTTGTAAAGAATTTGTCTGTCAGATGCAGGAGATGCAGATAAATCCCTGGGTCAGGAAGATTCTTGGGAGTAGGAAGTGGCAACCCACTATAGTATTCTTGCCTGGAAAACTCCATGGACAGAGGAGCCAGGCAAGCTATGATTGCAAGAGTCAGACATGACTTAGCAACTGAACACACACATGCATGCTTGTGTGCTCAGTCATGTCTGACTCTTTGCAACCCCATGGACTATAGCCCGCCAGACTCCTCTGTGCATGGAATTTTCCAGTCAAGAATACTAGAGTGGGTTGCCATTTCCTACTCCAGCGGATCTTCCGACCCAGGGATCAAACCCAGTCTCTTGCATTGGCAGGCAGATTCTTTACCACTGTGCCACCTCAGAAACCAGAGCATGTGCACACACACAGACACACACACAAAAGGACCACACAAGCCAAAGTTCCAAGCAACTGAAACCAACCAGATAAATGGTAGACAATATGAAAGATAATTACAAAGAACCATGGTTATCTGTGTAGCTATCCACTCTGAGAGCTTTTGTTACTCTCAAGAAAAATTTTTTTTCTCAAGAATTTTTTTTTCAGGTCAGTCAGTCAGTTCAGTTGCTCAGTCATGTCTGACTCTTTGTGACCCCATGGACTGCAGCACGCTAGGCCTCCCTGTCCATCACCAACTCCCGGAGTTTACTCAAACTCATGTCCACTGAGTCCATGATGCCATCCAACCATCTCATCCTGTCGTCACCTTCTCCTTCTCTTTCAATTTTTCAGATCAGAATACGTTAAAAAGATACCAGAGTGTCAAAGTACATTTACTTATAAACTTAAGCTCCATATAGTTATAAAATCAGTAGGAATTTGGCAAGATACTATTTATGAAATTGCTACATTAACAGGTAAGGGTAATACAAAGTTTGAAAATTTTTCAGTGTTTTAAAAATAAAAATTACCTTAATGCTAAGGTAACACACATAAAAAATCAAATACCAGTATTTGGATGTCAGAAACCCTTCAAGATCTGCTGCTGTGTGTCAGGCAAAGCCGTGGTGCTACATTTAATTTAGGCAAAAGAGTGACAAGGTAACTTTTCTCATATAACTTAGATTTCTTTCCAAAGGTAATTGTTCTGTTTTTAGCCGTAAGTCCATTTGGGCTTGTGAAATTGTTGGCATGCAGTGGTTTGTGTGTTTTTAGAAACAACTTCACTGTACTATGACAGAAAAGCTCCATATGATTGGTGCTCTGAAGGCCCTAAACTGCTTTGCTATAGGATTCCATCTATTTATTAACAATTCAGTCAGCAGAGGTGCTCAAAATGATATGTTCTCATGTGACATTGACTTCCCTGGTGGCTTAGACGGTAAAGCATCTGTCTACAATGCAGGAGACCTGGGTTCAATCCCTGGGTCGGGAAGTTCCCTGGAGAAGGAAAAGGCAACCCACTCCAGTACTCTTGCCTAGAAAATCCCATGGATGGAGGAGCCTGGTGTCCATGGGGTCGCAAAGAGTCAGACACGACTGAGCGACTTCACTCACTTCACATGTGACATTACCCTTATTGAGAAGATATAAATAAGAATAGAACTCACAAAATTATTTTACTTCAATTTTTCAACTTCATGTCAAAGTAACTTTGTGTGCTTTTTACAATTGACTAACCAGAGATCAAACTGCCAACATCCGCTGGATCATCGAAAAAGCAAGAGTTACAGAAAAACATCTATTTCTGCTTTATTGACTATGCCAAAGCCTTTGACTGTGTGGATCACAATAAACTGTGGAAAATTCTGAAAGGGATGGGAATGCCAGACCACCTGACCTGCCTCTTGAGAAACCTATATGCAGGTCAGGAAGCAACAGTTAGAACTGGACATGGAACAACAGACTGGTTCCAAATAGGAAAAGGAGTAGGTCAAGGCTGTATATTGTCACCCTGCTTATTTAACTTCTATGCAGAGTACATCATGAGAAACGCTGGGCTGGAAGAAGTACAAGCTGGAATCAAGATTGCCGGGAGAAATATCAATAACCTCAGATATGCAGATGACACCGCCCTTATGGCAGAAAGTGAAAAGGAACTAAAAAGCTTCTTGATGAAAGTGAAAGAGGAGAGTGAAAAAGTTGGCTTAAAGCTCAACATTCAGAAAACGAAGATCATAGCATCTGGTCCCATCACTTCATGGGAAATAGATGGGGAAACAGTGGAAACAGTGTCAGACTTTATTTTGGGGGGCTCCAAGATCACTGCAGATGGTGGTTGCAGCCATGAAATTAAAAGACGCTTACTGCTTGGAAGAAAAGTTATGACCAACCTAGATAGCATATTGAAAAGCAGAGACATTACTTTGCCAACAAAGGTCCGTCTAGTCAAGGCTATGGTTTTTCCAGTGGTCATGTATGGATGTGAGAGTTGGACTGTGAAGAAGGCTGAGTGCCGAAGAATTGATGCTTTTGAACTGTGGTGTTTGAGAAGACTCTTGAGAGTCCCTTGGACTGCAAGGAGATCCAACCAGTCCATTCTGAAGGAGATCAGCCCTGGGTGTTCTTTGGAAGGAATGATGCTAAAGCTGAAACTCCAGTACTTTGGCCACCTCATGCGAAGAGTTGACTCATTGGAAAAGACTCTGATGCTGGGACAGATTAGGGGCAGAAGGAGAAGGGGACGACAGAGGATGAGATGGCTGGATGGCATCACCGACTCAATGGACATGAGTTTGAGTGAACTCCGGGAGTTGGTGATCGACAGGGAGGCCTGGTGTGCTGCAATTCATGGGGTCGCAAAGAGTCGGACATGACTGAGCGACTGAACAGAACTGAACACAAACAAATGAATATACGTGATTTTGACTTTCATTTTAATGGAAAAGTTTACTTGCATTTAATAATTATAATCATCTTCAACTGAGAATAACTAAGATAGCAGAAGATTATAATCCTTCCTTTCTAACTTCTCTCTTCCACTTTTCTCCTCAAATCCAGCAGGCTTTTAATGCCACCCAGGACTTTCTTATAGCATCCGCTATAAAAAGTAAGCAGCGGGAAGAACTTGTTCTCCTACTGCTCAGCCAGCTGTTTCTTACATTTAGAAAAAAATAACACAGGGGACTAAAACTATATAAATACATTGTTTAATTTTTGAGACTAAAAAATAATATAAAAATATTATTATTTAAGAGTTAATAAAATAACATTTTATCAGGTTTTTAATCATTTATTTCCTTTTTTAATATAAATTTATTTTAATTGGAGGCTAATTACTTTACAATACTGTATTGGTTTTGCCATACATCAACATGAATCCACCACAGGTGTACACGTGTTCCCCATCCTGAACCCCCCTCCTACCTCCTTCCCCATCCCTCTGGGTCATCATTTCTTTCTAACTCTTAAATTGGGCTTCCACAGTAGCTCAGTAGTAAAGAATCCGTCTGTTTTGCAGGAGCCAGAGGAGACGTGGGTTCAATCCCTGAGTCTGGAAGATCCCTCAAGGGAATGGCAACCCACTCCAGTATCCTTGCCTGGAAAATCCCATGGACAGAGGAGCCTGGTGGGCTACAGTCCATAGGGTTGCGAGGAGTTGGACACGACTAAAGTGACTTAGCATGAACAACTCTTAAATTATAGACTGAAGAGGATATCCAAACTGAAAATTGAAGGAAATATTTAACATATCTTATGAATGACTTGTTAGTAAGTACATCCTATTACTTTTGTTTTTGTTTTGCTCCTGTGTAGACAGTTACGAAAGAACTAGTGAGAGACCTTAAAAATGTTCTTGTGAGTGAAATCAGTTATTTGTCAAATGAAAACAAAGCTACATGAATAAATATGCACAAAGTAAGATTGACCAACGCGACAGAAAATACATCACTGCAATCATTCCAAAGTCAAGTGTAAGTGACTTGCTTTATTCATTCTGTCATCATTCCTCTCCTTGGTATAGTACAGACTTGACTATACATACAGATAAACAAACATTCATGAGGACAAATAACGAGTTGGGAGATGACCAGGACCAACCAGAGGACTTCACATTCAACTGTATGAATATAGTATTCATTATGACAGTATTTTTTTGACAATATATTTTAAAGTATAGATTTATTTGAAGATTAAAACTATCAATTCTGGCACATGATTATCAGTGTAATAAATACAATGTGGAATTTAGAACAGACATTTTCTAATATCAAATTTTAGAATTGTTCTATTTTTCAACAACAGATTTTGTTGAGTATGCAAATTAACCTTTTGTAAAGACTGCTGACCTGCCACAACTGCTTAAGGAAATCACTAGCAATTATTAAATAAATTCTATGGAACCTCAGATAAAAGTAGATAGTTACTGAAGGGCTTAGCCACAGATAATATTGAAATTGAAATCTGTTTTGTGTCTTTTTGTGATGCTTACTTCCCAAAACAAATTCTGAGTATACTCAACTTAGTATTTTAAGACAGACCATTCTAAACAAACTCTCAAATTAAATCTTAAAATTTATCTATCTCTTGTTATGATGCTATAACATATAGATTTAATTTTATTTAGGAATGATGACCTGTTTTCATCTATGAAAGCTAAAAAAAACAAAAATAAAACACAAGCTATTCTTTATTAAGTGTATTTCTAGAGAAAATATTTCTAAAATGTACATTAGCAAATCTCAAAATTTATTTATTACCTAGATGAATTTAATCAAATAACATATTGTATATGCCTATATGTTCAAATATTTTTTTCATCTGGATATTAACATTCTAAAGCCATAATTTACCTTAATTGTTGGCAGCAGTTCAGCTTTCCATGATAAATCAACCCCTTGCCGGCTTGGAAATACATACAAAAATATAATTAAAGGACAAATATATTAAAGTATTATAAATTATAAATAAGCATCAGAACAAGAAAACATCTATGGACCTATCAGAGACACTTCTAATGAAGTCAAGTCTGATAAGTTTAACACGATACGCTTTATCCACATAGTCCTTTTGGGCACAGAAAGTAGTTTTTCCTAGTAACCAACTACCAATGTTTACAAAAATTACTAGTATGTTAATTTTATTTATTTTTAATTTTAAAATCAATATTATAATTTAGTATGGTAGCAAAATGACAATAAGTATACTTGAAGCAATTCTGAAAGTGTAATTTGAGTATATCTTATGTTAAGAAAATGAACAACAAAAGGCCTTTTGTTTAAAACACTTACCACATAGAAGTGCTGTTTATGCAGCCAAAAATCCAACTATTTGTATCCTATTGATTGATAACACAAACAAAACATAATATTATAGAAAATAATTATATAAAATAAGCATTTCACTGTTTATGATATAGGGTCAGTAGGCATAAGAAACATAAAATAATAACTTGCTATTCAGAAATGTATTCAAAATGGTCTCAAAAGTCAAACAGGTCAATGGTAGGCAAAGAAGTTTAAAGTTAACACAGACAGGTAAGCAAGTAACCTGGAGCAGCAGTATGAGAGATGAGATGATGGGTAATCTTTCCATAGCATACTGCTAAGCAAGTCTAATATCTGAACAAACATTTAGAGTTCAGCAATGTCCACATTTTAATTAGATAGAAATTACAAAAAAAGTAACCTACATTTTAACAAAAAACAAGAATGAACTACAAGTGGACTTTCATACAAAGAGGGGGAAAAAAGCCAGAGTCAAGTCAAGTAATTAAAAACAATCTAATAGAGCTTTTTAGTTTATCATTTGAGTTCTCATTTGATTATGAGACAAATTACTTTTATGCAACTGAGACTGTGCTTGGATGGAAACATAATTCCAAGGGTTTAAGACTAAAGCTTAGTTGCTACTTTATTAGTGCAGATTGGGAATACTGCAGAGATGGTTGTGGTATTTTAACAATATTACATATTCAGCTTCAGTTATTTAAAAACACTATGACCAAAGATTGCCACTTCAACTTTTAATGAAGTAGTAAGAGCACTGCTCCAAGATCTAACAGTACTGAACTCCTACCAGGGCATAAGAGAATAAGAAACACTGCAGAGACAGCACAACTTTTTCCCTTAGTATCCCTTAGTATATAGACAGGACAATAAAAGTATCAACCCTTTCATTCAACTAGTATTTATAAAACCTAATCCGCAGCCAAGGAATTATGCCAAGCCCTCAACAAAAATGATGAATCAAGCAGATTGAGTCTCTGCCCTCATGGAGTTTAAATAAAATTTTAAGATATTTTTCAAGAATATAGAAAAGCAAGTTGAAAGAAAACAAGAACTATGTGGTACTTCTCTACTCCCCACTGCTGACAAAATAGTTGTCTGACTTCTTTATCAATTATCTGTGCTTCCCAGTACAAAAGCATATTACAAAACAAGGCAACAGAAGAGAACTGCATGGGCCTCGACAAAGAAAATCTAGCAACCTCTCGATCCAACCCATTTGTACGATTGGTTTTCACAGCTACTAAAGGAGCCTATATCAAAGATAGCCTTTATTATGAAAACTGCCAATATTCCAAACTACTTACTTTGGTGTCTAGGGAATTCTGATTCAGTCACTAACAGATTGAATACAGTGTTATTCAAACCAACCCTAAGACAGTGTTGTTAAAACCTAGAAGGTATCAAAAGAACAACTTCAGGTTATCTAGTAAACACTCTTACCTCAGCTAATTATAAAGCTTGTATTAAAAATCAGAGAAAAAGTCACTCAGGATTTGCTAACTCCTGAAGTATACAGAAAACGCTACTTGATCATAAAATTTATAGATCTAAAAAAATATCTATCTATGGTAAAAAAAAAAAAAAAAATGACGTCTTCAACAGCTGCTAAAATCATTAGATGAAGGACTGACTAGGAACTTTATAATGGATCACGCCAGTAGGACCTGAGTTCACTGACAAATCAGTGCACTGATTCTTTTGTCACTCAAAGTGGGACAACCACTTACCTACTGATGTGGTAAGTATGCAGCTCTACTTATAAAACACTCCCACCCCCAAAAAAATTTATTCAAGATTCTAGATCTACCCACCTACCAGTTTACAGAAAACACAATGGATAGAAATACATGTTAAAAGATACCACAAGAATACAACCAACTAAACCCAAAACAAATGCATGGCATGGGAGGAAAGAAGAGGGGACTGTTATAAAAGAGACATAAGATCTATGAATCAAATGCCATGTATGTACTTTTTAGATTCTGATTCAAATAAGCCAACTTAAAACTTAGATGAACAAAGGAAAATTGAACATGGGCTAGATACCATATGATATTAAGGAATATGTAATTAATTTTGGTGGATAAAATAATGATATTATAATAATGTGTAAAATTCTTATCTGTTAGAAAGATTGAAACATGTATGGATAAAATGATAAAATACCTGAATTTTGCTTTAAAAATGCTTTAGTCAAAAAAAGTGAGGAAGGATTAAATCAAATTAGCATGGCAGAGTGTTGATAACAGTTAAAGCTGTTACAGTTATATTCTACTTTTATATGTTTGAAAACGTCTATGACAAAAATTGAAAAGATTTTTTAAAATTCTCCACATATCCATGGATCTTATTACAGAAAAGGGGTCCTCTAATGAACCAAACAGATAAATCTGCACTTTGGCAAAGATTTTTCTCAATATAATACTGCCATTTTTATTTGGAATAGTATGGATGTTGTAAGCCATCACCCTCAGGGCCAGATTCTCTTGGGATAAACTGTTCATTCAAATTTTAGGCTGAGAGGGCATAACTGTGGCAATCCACTAAAATTAGTATTCACTATTATCTAGCCAGTGTTCTTGCCTGGAGAATCCCAGGGACAGGGGAGCCTGGTGGCTGCCGTCTATGGGGTCACACAGAGTCGGACACGACTGAAGTGACTTAGCATAGCATAGCATAGCATAGCATAGCATAGTATTATCTAGCCCACAATGCCTGCCTACCAACTCTTGTAAAGACTTTACTATATATCAAATGGCAGTATCAACCAACTAAGTGACATATTAGATTCTAGTCCTAAAAAATACAAATAATCCAACAAAAAGGAAATGAGGGAACTTAAATTCTGCAAGATGTAAATATAAAGTGAAGAATCCTAGGATATGAGGGAAAAAAATCAGAATAGAGAGCAAAGCACCCAAATTGGGAGACAAATTCCTCAAAGCAAGAAGTGTTGATAAATTATTAAAGTTCTAATATAAGAAAAGATGCTAAAGCATATAACATATTTGTAGCATAGTAGGTACTCATTAAAAAGAAATACACAAACAAAATCATCATACTGACATTGTAAATCTGGGTAACACTGTAACAAAAAGTTACTAAACTACTTCAGAGAAATTTTGGTATAAAACGTACTCCAAATTTCAGTATGGAAGTCAATGGAAAAACAGGATTTACTTTATAAAACAGAGAACAGTTTTGCTTAAATGTATCTATTCTATAAAGTACTAACATAATTTTAGAACTAAAGAAACTCTGAACTGAATTCCCTCATCCTAAACACAATGAAACTAAGGTAGAAAGGGTGAAAAACCTAAGCTAGAGGCAAAGTACAAGCTAACAGTATACCAATTATAGAAACATTTTGATCAGTACTTTTCAATCAATACTGTCTGTCCCAGATAAATGTTTTTCAATTAAATGGGTTTAATAATAGTTCATAGCTAAAGATGAGATCCATTAAGCTGAATTTTAAAAATAAACAATAGTCAGTCTTTAAAATTTACATAAAAGTGTACCAATTATCTTACCAGCATGGTGCTCTGACAATAGACATGAGTGTAGATTTTTCTATGATTTGCAAGGGGAAATGTAAAATATATCTTATCAGATTCCTAAAAACAAGAGGGAAAACAATAAAACTATTGTGAGAGTAGATAATTTCATAATTCAAAAATTCACACAAAGTAAAAAATAATTATTCTAATGAATTCTAATGAATTATTTTAATTCTATCATTCTTGGTGTTGAGAACCATTACTCTAGGAATGAAAAGAAGATATAGATGCAAAACAGTACAAACTCTGTACACCTGAACTTGTCTTCGAAGCATCAGTATGGATGCATGTGTTTTTTTTTGTTTGGGTTTGGTTTTTGGCCTTATGACCGGACATTTCTTAGCTCTGCTCATTGGAAAGGCCTTAGAAAATGATAACGCACTACTCATAACACCTGTAAGTGCCCAAGTTACGGTTTTTAGACATTGTTTACCAAAAACTAGGGAGAGCTACTTTGAGAAAAAGCCAGATTCAAGATCTGGGATGGGAAACGTTACACAATGAGCTAAAATACTGTCTCATACTAGAGTGAGGAAAACATCAAAGACAACTAGAGAGCAGCTTTATCAAAAAGATCCAGGAGCCTACATTGAAATGGCTTCCACTGGTCAAAGACACAATAGTTTTAATAGCAATTTTAATATCAAAGATAGGGCAATTTTAGTATTTTAGTTTAGACAGAAACACAGAAATGTCTGAGTTCATAATAACACTAGAGGAAACTGCTCCCCTCCCCTCCGCCAAAATCTTATGATCACTGATGGAGGGTGTTGGTGAACCAACTATTCTGAAAACCAGTAAATATAATCTCCTAAGATACAAAGAATTATCATCTTTTTCTTCATAATCTATTTGCTCCACTCTAGATAAATTTAGTAGATGAGAAGTTTTCTATATAGAATTTCAGTTAATAAAGAAGGAATAATCAAACCATAGTCTTATTACTTTTGCAATAAATGAATTAATGACTCTACGCCTTCTTCATCAATAATAGCTGCTAACATCACAAAAAGAGAGTCTAGTAAAAAGAAAAGCAAAACAAAAATGTGAATCTGATGAAGCATCTAGACTCAACTACCAAGTCACAGGAAGGAGTAGGCAAAGGAATATACGGAATGACACTACAGGAATGCAATCAGCAAAATCAAGACTGTGAAACTCTGGGACAGATGACTTTTTTTTTCAACAAATAAACTGCAAGGAAAAAAAGGGTAAAGGAGATATTAGAAATTTAAAGAGGAGTAAGAGATATATCAACAAATATTATGTAGATTTTGTTTGTACCCTGATTTAAGCAAACTGGAAAACAAGGAAACAATAAAAAAAATTTGACAGTTATGATAAAACTAGAAAATTGAACACTGACTAGATATTAGGGAATTATTACTAAACTGATTTAATATGGGAAAAGACAAGTGGTTATCTTCTTTAAAAAGTCTAACTTTGAAAGAGAAATACTAAAATATTTTGGAAAAAAGTTGTTAAGTCCATTGGTGGTGTACTTACATTGTAAGCCACATATGTCCATTTGGACACTTTTACTGGAACCCACATAGATGTTCCTAAGGTAAAAGAAATTAATTTATTTGGCTTTTAAAAAATATTAAGTGATTTCTTTTACTGAATACTTCTCAATCATAACAGGATTTGAAAAAAGCATCTCCCTGAATACCGGCTATTTTAAAATATAAAATCCAAGGAGATGTTCTCCATATACTCATCACCAGCACTCAGATCAAGTGAAGCATTTAAAAACTATTTGGTGTATAACTCTAAGAAGTATGAAGAGAAGTAAACAAATATTTTCCAACCTAAGTAGAGTATGACATACATATTAAAAACAAAATTTACCAGCAAAAGATATGCTGTTAAACCAGAAGACTAAAGAATGATACTAAGAAACTAAGTCAAGAATAATGTAGCATTGATTTTAAGTGGCTGTCAGGAGAACAGAGGCAATTAACTCTTCTAAACTTAGTTACTGTCATATTATCTTCAGTACAAAATTTTTATCAGCAATATGTTATAAATCACTTAATTTTTTCCCTTAGTCAAGAACCTCATAAGAAATCAGCACAGGGAAATTAATGAAATATAATAGGATTTTAACAGCAGAAGCATTACAAAGAGTTTGTCTGCTAATGACAAATTTACCTAAAATAATATCCAAAACTATACTTAAAATTAAAATGTTATTACTACCAACCTGTTAAGTCAGAAATTATTGATGGATTTTCCTCAAAGTGTTTTGCTGGGTGTCTTATAAAATGGTGATTCAAAACGGACAATTTCTTCTTGGGATTTTGAGTTATCTAGAAAGAACATTGATACATTCTGTATCCTTTTATATCCATTGTGATGACCTAATGAAACTTTGTTTCAAGTGTGGATTCTTTATCAGCTGAGCTCCCAGGGAAGTTCCAATAATAATAAAGTCAACAGTTACTCTGGTCCAGGCACTGTTCTAAGTGCTTAACCTGATACTAATTACGCTTTGAGTTATAGTTCCCTTGTATGTATGTATGTTTTTCTTCCTAAACTGAATGCTTCTTGAGAAGCAGGGCAACATCCTAACATTTTAGTGTCTAATGTTTAGTAAAATATCCTAACATTTTATTGTCAAATATTTAGTCTAGTCTATCATATATAGTGAAAAAAAAAAGCTCAGTTTCATAGTATTTTGATTCTTAACAGTATTAGTCAAAAATTTCTCCTCTGTCCCTTAAAATGTATCTGTAAAACACCCATCCAAAATTATAATTTATTACATGCCAGTATTAGGGTTTTCTCATTTTAGAATTTAATGGAAAACAAGATATGATTTGTTAAAATTAGTTTGATTTACCATTTTTAAAGTATATACCTGTCTGAAACTCATCTGTTATCAGCTGAAACTGGATTTTTCCTAAACATACTGGTCATAGCTAAAGAGTCACAATTAAAACAATGTTGAAAAGCTAAAAAATGTTTGTATTCCATGATTATACAATTGCAATATTAACAGTGTTAAACCTATAAAGCTCATTTACTTTAATACACTAACTTAAATATGGCATCTTGTGATTTAAAATGTGGTAAAACAGATCAATTTGTGTCTTTCTTTTATCACTCATTCTCTCTGATGATAGTTATGCAGCTTTCTGAAGGAGTAAAGAAAAGAATACACTACCTTATTCCTAAGAGAAAATGCTACAGGAGCAAGGTTAAGACACAATAAAAAGGAAAGCATTACCTAGAGAACTACTGAGAATGAAACCACACATAATAGTTTCTCAAAGAACTGGAGCCTTCAGGGGAAAGAACTCCCAAAACCTGCCATAATGACAAATAATACAAAAAACAAAAGTAACTTTTTTCTCCAAAGTAGGTGAAAGTGAAGTCGCTCAGTCATTTCCGACTCTTTGTGACCACATGGACTGTAGCCTACCAGGCTCCTCCATCCATGGGATTTTTCAGTCAAGAGTACTGGAGTGGGTTGCCATTTCCTTTTCCAGGCGATCTTCCCAACCCAGGGATCCAACCCAGGTCTCCCACACTGCAGGCAGAAGCTTTACCATCTGAGCCATCAGGGAAGCCAGATCTTCTGTCTACGGGATTTTTCCCAGGCAAGAATACTGGAGTGGGTTGCCATTTCCTTCTCCCTCCACTCCCCCCAAAAAGAAGGACATATATCAAATGTTAAACAGTAAAAGGGAAGAACTGAGGAAGATTTATGGTATCTTTCATTCTTTCAATTTTACTGCATTCTTAATTATTACTAGTGATCAAAGATTACAGATAAACAAAGATATTTCCATTTGAAACTAATCACAGTCAATATAAGGTGTAGGCTTCTACTATCATCCAAGTAAAAAAAATGTATTAAATTTTTCACTGCTCTAACAAAAAGTTTTACTTCACTGAAGTAACTTTTAGTTTAAAAATACATACTTGTTTAGTATCAGCATCAATAAGATCAAAGAATGCTCGAACTGTAGTCAATTGCAATTGTTTACACCTGAAGAATAAAATGTTACAAATGAAACTTTCTTTAAAAATATACTTTTGATACAAACATAAATATACTTTGATAAAAAACAAAAATTAATGGAATACAGAAATTTCCTTTAATGCTGTGAACTCTAAAATTATTTAACAAATCATCAGTATTAAGCATACATCTTAAAGCTGCTGCTGCTGCTAAGTCGCTTCAGTTGTGTCCGACTCTGTGCGACCCCACAGATGGAAGCCCACCAGGCTCCCCTGTCCCTGGGAGTCTCAAGGCAAGAACAATGAAGTGGGTTGCCATTTCCTTCTCCAATACATGAAACTGAAAAGTAAAAGGGAAGTTGCTCAGATGTGTCCGACTCTTAGCGACCCCATGGCTGCAGCCTACCAGGCTCTGCTGTCCATGGGATTTTCTAGACAAGAGTACTGGAGTGGGGTGCCATTGCCTTCTCCGTCTTAAAGCTGAAACCTATCTAAATAAAGTAAATTTAATCTTCCCAGATATTTCAGAGTAGAAAAGTATCCGGCTGCTCTGTCTTCCCTAAATATCCATGTCTACCCCAGACACAGGCATATTGTCTATCCCATCTTCACATGCCTGAATGGTTGTGTTCCCGACACCACTGATTGCACAGCCAGAGGAAGGTGAAAAGAGAATCTTTAAGCCAACGGACACAGAGATAAGATACTAGGGTTTATGTATTTCCTGCCCCTTATTTCATCTATTTATTTATATTAAGCATAAATCTAATTCCGACTTGGTTTTCCATGTGCTGCTCCAGAATAATCAATGCTGCAGTAATCAAGTCCCTGAGTTTGGTGATTGGACAAGGGTCTTTGATTCTGCCCAACATGACAAATCCCAAAATTTTGACATTTGACATTAGCTTCATTTGAGACTAAAGCTACTGGTTCTTCAAGGCATGGTTTTATAGGTTGTCAAGGACATCTTGGTCAAACCAGGACAAGAACAAAGGTTGAAGTTCTAATCCCCTAAGTTAATCTTTCTCCCAAACCCTTATTTATTTATAGATAAAGCTCTAAGAAAGATAACAAACCAATCAATTCACTCATGAGAAAAGACGACCGCCACAAACTGCCAAAATAAGTTATATTAACTTACCATACAATGGAGAGGTGGTCTGTTGAGACCCATGTCTTAGGCACTGCTGAACTCTAAAAGGAAAGAAACAAAATCATAGTTAAGAAAAGCACATTTGTTATTCTTCAACAGGCTTGAAATTCTTATAGGCTAATATTTAGAAACATGTAACATTAGTTTCACTATTTTATGATGCACAGACATTTTAAAATGTCTTATAAAAAGGTGACCCCAAAATATTACAATATTTCCTGCATAAAATAATTCTCTTTGTCATTACTACTTAGTCAAGCTTAAATTATTCTTTAAAAATTATTAAAACATCTACATGTTACTTATTGAAGTTTAATGTCTAACTCCTCATTACTCTAATAGAGGTTGAGTTTATGAATTTTTAATAAATCATAGTGTATGTGTAAATTATAATAGATATTTCAGTCATTTTAGTTCTGACTAGACTGACACTTAATAAATTCTAAGATGTTAATTCTAATCAGGATATATCTGAGAAATACCTAGGCCTGGTGAGACTTTATTCAAAATAAATATGCCTAATCACAAAACTACCAAATCAGACTTTTATAAGTGGAGTACAGACTTTCATTTAAGAAAAAAAATCTCTAGATGATTAGCAATATATACTACTGGTTAGAGACAGAAGGGCAAAAGCCTAGTAAAACATATAACTATTTTCAGGTTTCCTAACAATGACCAGCAATCTCCAAGAACTAGAGAACTTTTTTATACAAGGTAATGACCTCCTCGTGAATGAATAGCATCTTACATACAATGGGGGAATATTAAGTAAATCTAATATTATTTTTCATATCATCTCTCTCTCTGCACTGTCAAAGACACAATGAGATGTTCTCCCTGGAAACGTCAAAATAAAATGAAAACAGGAAACTAACAATGCTATGTGTGAGAAAATTTAAAGGCCTAACATGCCTCTTTAATTAAAAAAAAAAAAAAGGTATTTATAACTTCTAAGGAGTCACTGAGTCATTGTAATCCTGGTACTCTGCCAATAACAATGTGTATTTGGGTTCCAGGCTCTACAGTTGAAGGAAAATCTACAGCTTACTAAATGAACTTATAAATGTTAGATATCTTATTTAGGAATTATTGCTGGCAACTTACTTTAAAAACTGAGACAACCAGAGTTCACTGTGGTTCTAAGGTTTCATTAGATTCTCAGTAAAAAAAGAACTCAGTGTAGACATCATTTACTATTAACTAGGACACAAAGCTAATTTACCTTCAGTCTAATATCTGTGTTAGAGCTAAAAAAAGGAAAGTCAACACAAATAATAAAGTTAGCTACTCATAATCTTTGTGGTAAAAACTGCTGAATGTCCACCAAAATCTTCTTCCATTTTTACACAGTTAGCTAGAATGCATATTTCAGTCTCTTTACGCTAAGGTGTGACTAAGTACTCTAACAGTATGTAAAAAAGAGTGATATGTGCCACTGCCAGGCCTGACTGCTCTCCCTCCATGCTCTTTCTCCTCCCTTCCTATGGGTTGAAACAGTGATGATTAAAGCAACCTTTTGGGTAAGGCATTCAAGAAGAGGGAGCCTGAGTCCTTTACTGAGCCTCCTTCATAAACCACCCACCACTTAAATGCACACCTAGGGCAGTTAAATGAGTAAAATGTAAAATTCTACTGTTTAAGTGCCATTATCTGCATAAGTGAATATTATAGAAGTTTGGTCTACCATACTAAAATAACTAAGGTCTCTAACTTGAATGGTTTTTTAGTCCCAATGGGTTTAATGTCATTTAACTGGTCTTGAGATAATCATTAAAAAATTACTTCTTAATAATTGTTTTTTTAAGGAGAACATACATGTAGATACATAAAAGACTAAAGATTATTTGGGAGCTAAAAACTAAATAATGAAATAAAACTCAGATTATACAATAACCAGCTTTAAGTTCCATAATAAGTAAAATATATTTTCATCAGAGACACAGATACACTAGTTGTCTTAAACACAATACATTAACAAATTGATTAGAAAAGCATGCGCACACACAGCATTAAAAAAAACAAAATTCCTTAAAAGCTGCAGAAGGGGGTATCAATACAGCATAATGCTCCAGATCAAGTCTGTTGCTAAGTCGCTTCAGTCGTGTCCGACTATGCGACCCCATAGACGGAAGCCCACCAGGCTCACCTGTCCCTGGGATTCTCCAGGCAAGAACACTGGAGTGGGTTGCCATTTCCTTCTCCAATGCATGAAAGTGAAAAGTGAAAGTGAAGTCGCTCAGTCGTGTCCGACTCTTAGCGACCCCATGGACTGCAGCCTACCAGGCTCCTCTGTCCATGGGATTTTCCAGGCAAGAGTACTGGAGTTGGGTGCCATTGCCTTCTCCGAAGATCAAGTCTAGGAAATAAGTTATACCCAGTTTTATATGACTAAAATATCTATTTTTACTAGGAATTTAATATTTAGAGTTTTGAGAACTAGAATATATCTGCCCAAAATATTTCAGCAGCAAAAAACGAGATTCATACCAACAATGAGGTTAGAGAGGTTTACCAATTAGTAAATTACTACTAATTAGTTCCAAAGCTACTATGGCTATATCATAGCTTCTCCAGTAGTAAGAAAATGGTGGATAAGGGCAGAACAGCCTAATAATTTTTGTTCTATCTAGCATTCAGTATTTACTTAATGAATAGCAATCTAAGGAAGAGCAATAGTAGCTAAGCCGAGCAAAGGCATACCTATGAAGAGAACAACTATGAAACAAAGAACTATCATCTAAAAAGCAAAAGGAATGCTATGAATTTTCTTTGTAGAAATTAAACTCAGTTATATTTAGAGACAATGTACATACTGAGTTTAAAAGTTCAGCTCTTATCTGAAGACCTCAAAGTTAAAAATACAAGAATAATGTAAGTCCTAAAAAGAAACCTGAACTTACTTTACAGAAACTATGTATCCCAGTTAAAGATCAAATATCTGATGTGCTAGCAGGGAAGAATAAGTAGCAAGTTAATTAATCAGGTCTCTATCTACACTTTGATACTCTATCAAGTATCAATCACTCATTCCTGTCCAACTTTTTGCAACCCCATGGACTGTAGCCCACCAGGCTCCTCTGTCCATGGGGTTCTCCGGGCAAGAATACTGGAGTGGGTTGCCATTTCCTTCTCCAGGGGAATTGTCCTGACCCAAGGATCAAACCCTTGTCTCCCACATGACAGGCAGATTCTTTACTGTCTGTGCCATCAGGGAAGCTACTACCAAGTATCAAAGCTAATTTTAAAATTTTAAAACCAGTAAACCTTCATTCAAGTATAAAATTCAAGAGTATGAGAAATGTTTGATCTTCTACTACTGTTGTATATAGCATACCACTGAGATACACAAAGGGCCCTTGGACATCAGCCCACACTTTCTTATATTTAAAACTCTAATCAATGGATAGTCACTTTGAACAAGAAACAATCGTCTTCATATATGAGTGATATGCACGAAGTTTCTAATATTCTTTTCACTTTCCATGGATTTAAGTACCCATGCCTCTGCCTTCCCAAAATAATAATTTTCATTTTTTCATATCTCTCTCCTCTCTCACACACACACACATGCACACATGTACACACAGTATACTACACCAACTCAGTAATCATTTCCAACCAACCACACATCACTTCTCCTTTCATGCCCCATTGTGACCATTATGTTACTACGTCAGTAGAATCTTTTAAAAAAATTACCACAACAGATAAGGCACTGGTATGATGGCTTAATTTTGGCAGAAAAGTCAGTCCTGAACGAACTTGGTAATCCCGGAATCCTCCAGCTACAGAAAGTGTGGTTAAATTTATCTGTCTAGCATTTAAAATCCAATAGTTGTTTACAGTCATATAAAAATCTGGTGGGAAATAAAAAAGACATACATTAAAAGTTAGTAACCATTCCCTGAAACAATAACCTATCTAAGATACTAACATTAAACTGAATTTCTGTTTAAGCCACCTGAATTGTCTATAAACAATGCCATCCACATTTCTCTACTTTGAGTAAAATCAGTTATCTTTACACATATTCTACTTTCCTCATCAGAGTACAAATACTGAGTTAGTAAACATATCAATAAAGAAAAAAGGTAACCCAATTTTACTAGCTTTGACAAGTCTATAGCAAACAGGTCTCTACATTCCACAAGGACGCATTTTGTTCATAAGCCACATAATATAGAAAGAAACACCCCAAATTCTTCCAAAGATACAAGTTTACTATGCTAAGGAGCTGTAGATCTTCCTAATCATGGCTGTATCCTTGTTTATAAGGGCTCAGCAACTTTTTACTGCAGCCACTATAGTACTGGTGACCACACAAAGCGCTATTTAAGTTCTTAAAATACCATCTATCAGGGCAATGACAGTCACATTATTCTTGGGACTCTCTACTGTAGAAAATCTGATGTTTAAAAGATTCTATTCATTTAGTTTAACAAGCAGTTTCAAAGGGAACTACTTGGGGATAATTTTTCCACTTTATCTACAGAAGATGAGAAAAATTTAGTGTCAAAAATCTGAGGCCAGGGCAGGGAGTTCGCATTTCCTGTTCTGATTATCAAAACTTAACACTTACTCCTTGGAAGGAAAGTTATGACCAACCTAGATAGCATATTGAAAAGCAGAGACATTCCTTTGCCAACAAAGGTCTGTCTAGTCAAGGCTATGGTTCTTCCAGTGGTCATGTATGGATGTGAGAGTTGGACTGTGAAGAAAGCTGAGCGCCAAAGAATTGATGTTTTTGAACTGTGGTGTTGGAAAAGACTCTTGAGAGTCCCTTGGACTGCAAGGAGATCCAACCAGTACATTCTTTTTTTTTTTTTTTTAAACTTTACATAATTGTATTAGTTTTGCCAAATATCAAAGTGAATCCGCCACAGGTATACATGTGTTCCCCATCCTGAACCCTCCTCCAGTACATTCTAAAGGAGATCAGCCCTGGGATTTCTTTGGAAGGAATGATGCTAAAGCTGAAACTCCAGTACTTTGGCCACCTCATGCGAAGAGCTGACTCATTGGAAAAGACTCTGATGCTGGGAGGGATTGGGGGCAGGAGGAAAAGGGGATGACAGAGGATGAGATGGCTGGATGGCATCACCGACTTGATGGACGTGAGTCTGAGTGAACTCCAGGAGTTGGTGATGGACAGGGAGGCCTGGCATGCTGCAATTCATGGGGTCGCAAAGAGTCGGACACGACTGAGCAACGGAACTGACTGACTGAATGCATTTTTTATCTTGTCATTTGATCACTTTTAACATTTTAGAACAGCAAACTCATCTCATTAAAGATTTCAGTCATATTTACTTAAGACTGCAACCAAGCAGACCCATTCCTAACATCTCCAGGGCCTGGGATAAGAGTTACCAATCAGGGTATATATGCCATATGTCTAAATACCAAAGTCAAAATTTCAGCTAACAAACTTAAATCAAACGTATTTTCTCTGCCTACATATATATCATATATATATATCACTGAAATAACATGAAAGGCCAGGTTCAAATTAAGAATTCCAGGCAAGAGGAGAAGGGGGCGACAGAGCATGAGATGGCTGGATGGTATCACCGACTCAATGGACATGAGTTTGAGCAAGCTCTGGGAGACAGTGAAGGACAGAGGAGCCTGGTGTGCTGCAGTTCATAGGGTTGCAAAGAGTTGGACAGGACTAAGCAACTGAGCAACAGCAAGAAGGACACCTCAGAGTTGGACACTGGCTGATGGCAGCATAGGGAGAACATATCTCTGTGGACATCTGCAGCATAAGGAGAGCAGATCACTGAGCTCTCTCCTTTACTTCTCATACACATTCCATCCTGCATCACAAGGACCTCCTGTGCATATCCAACTTCTGTCTGTACCTCAAGCAGAGCCACCCCTGGCTACAGTTCAAGCTCAGGATTGCACATACCTGTCCTCAAGACAGATCCAAGAAAGAGGCTAAGGAAGTGAGCTTGAGGCATACAGACAAGAAAATTCTGAAAGACTGCTTACCTGGATCACGGTCCAGAAGTAAAGGTACAACCTCTAAGTGGGGAGGCTATTTGCCCTGTACACTCCACACCCTGTGTGTGGATGGCAACACCAGTGCAGGGCCCTGTCAAGTGCAGAGCCCAGTGCAAGGCTTCCTTTCTCCCTATTTAAGGACAGTATTTCCAACAGGTACAAACAGGGAATCTACTTCTGCACATAATATGGGTCTCCTAAAAACTTAAAATCTATCATGCTTTGAACTTTTGCTTTTTCATACTAATTATGGCTTGACGCAATAAAAAAAAAAAAATACAAAATGAATGGCAAAGTGAAAGTCGCTCAGTCGTGTCTAACTCTTTGTGACCCCATGGACTGTATAGTCCATGGAATTCTCCAGGCCAGAATACTGGAGTGGTTAACCTTTCCCTTCTCCAGGGAATCTTCCCAACCCAGGGATCAAACCCAGGTCTCCCGCATTGCAGGTGGATTCTTTACCAGTGAGCCACAAGGGAAGCCCAAGAAGCTTGCTAATTACTGGGAAAGGCACCTTGATCCTAAGAAGCACTTTCAGCCTAAGCCAGTGGTCCCCAACCTTTTGGGCACTAGGGACAGATTTTGTGGAAGATAATTATTCCATGGACCAGGATTGGGGAGGGGGGGGCGGTTTCAGAATGAGTCAAGGGCATTACATTTATTTTGCACTTTATTTCTAGTATTATTACATCAGATCCACCTCAGATAATCAGGCATCAGATCCCAGAGGGTGCAGAAACCTGGTCTAAGCCATTTAGAGACAGACCATAAGTATCCTTCAAAAACACTAAAACCTGACTCTCTTGACAGTTTTTTCCTCAAAGAGATTTTTAAAAAGGATTTTGAGTAATTCTAATATAACTTGCAGGGCTCATCTACATACACCACATAAAATGCAGTAAGAGAAAGAAATCTTGATTATGATGACAAGTATTATGACTATGTCTTTAATTTTTTCTAAACCTATCATAAATAACAATAATTATTAGAATCAGGAAGGCATATTTAACTTCAATATAAAATTAAATTTTTTATTCAAAGAGTTTTACAGGCAAAGTTTTAAATATAATAGGGAGAAAAATCGACCTTCTCTTTAAGTACTACTGCACCAGATATCTCAGCAAATAAGTTACTCCCTGCCAATATTATGCTGAGATGGGTGTTTTGGAAAGCTACTTTGGTTTGGAGTCCTTAGGGTATATGTCTCACTAATCTATAAAAAAAATTTTCAGCACAATTAACGCAATGCAAATTTTTATAGAATAAGAAGTTGTGCAAATTTACTGATCAGGAAAAATAATTATTTCTTTCTGAAGATTTTCTTCTACACATACAATATTCCAATAGGTCATGAAGACAATACTTGACTTTAATAAAAAGTTGAGAGAGTCGGCATTTAATTCTTATTCTCCAACATTATCACTATTTAATTAGATGATAGCAATCATAAACTCCTGTTCTTCACTCAAAATTCTCTGCAAAATTACAGTATTAGCATAGTTTTATTTCCTCTGTTATCATAACTCAATTCAGAGGCAAAGGGTAAATAAAAGCACAGGCCCAGAAACAAGCTTGCCAGTGTCAACTACTGGCTCCATTATTTTCTTGCTATGTGATTTTGGGCAAGAATTTATCCTGGCCCCTTTTTCTATCTGTGAACATGGCTATAATAATAGTACCCACCTCAAGGGACTGCCCTAAATATCAAATGACCTAACCGTCATGTAAAGTTCTTGCCACAATATCCAAAATATAAGAGCTCTATAAATGTTAGCAATCGTAATTCATCTCATCATATAAAGTGTTCAGTTCAGTTCAGTTCAGTTCAGTCACTCAGTTGTGTCTGACTCTTTGCGACCCCATGAATTGCAGCACACCAGGCCTCCCTGTCCATCACCAACTCCTGGAGTTCACTCAGACTCACGTCCATCGAGTCAGTGATGCCATCCAGCCATCTCATCCTCTGTTGTCCCCTTCTCTTCCTGCCACCAATCCCTCCCAGCATCAGAGTCTTTTCCAAACTCAGCTTTTTCCATAAGGTGGCCAAAGTACTGGAGTTTCAGCTTCAGCATCATTCCTTCCAAAGAACACCCAGGGCTGATCTCCTTCAGAATGGACTGGGTGGATCTCCTTGCAGTCCAAGGGACTCTCAAAGAGTCTTCTCCAGCACCACAGTTCAAAAGCATCAATTCTTCGGCACTCAGCCTTCTTCACAGTCCAACTCTCACATCCATACATGACCACTGGAAAAACCATAGCCTTGACTAGACGGACCTTTGTTGGCAAAGTAATGTCTCTGCTTTTCAATATGCTATCTAGGTTGGTCATAACTTTCCTTCCAAGGAGTAAGCGTCTTTTAATTTCATGGCTGCAGTCACCATCTGCAGTGATTTTGGAGCCCAGAAAAATAAAGTCTGACACTGTTTCCACTGTTTCCCCATCTATTTGCCATGAAGTGATGGGACTGGATGCCATGATCTTCGTTTTCTGAATGTTGAGTTTTAAGCCAACTTTTTCACTCTCCTCTTTCACCTTCATCAAGAGGCTTTTTAGTTCCTCTTCACTTTCTGCCATAAGGGTGGTGTCATCTGCATATCTGAGGTTATTGATATTTCTCCCGGCAATCTTGATTCCAGCTTGTGTTTCTTCCAGCCCAGCGTTTCTCAAGATGTACTCTGCATATAAGTTAAATAAGCAGGGTGACAATATACAGCCTTGATGTACTCCTTTTCCTATTTGGAACCAATCTGTTGTTCCATGTCCAGTTCCAACTGTTCCATCCTGACGCGCATACAAATTTCTCAAGAGGTAGGTCAGGTGGTCTGGTATTGCCATCTCCTTCAGAATTTTCCACAGTTTATTGTGATCCACACAGTCAAAGGCTTTGGCATAGTCAATAAAGCAGAAATAGATGGTTTTCTGGAACTCTCTTGCTTTTTCCACGATCCAGAGATGTTGGCAATTTGATCTCTGGTTTCTCTGCCTTTTCTAAAACCAGTTTGAACATCTGAAGTTCATGATTCACATATTGCTGAAGCCTGGCTTGGAGAATTTTGAGCATTACTTTACTAGCATGTGAGATGAGTCCAATTATGCGGTGGTTTGAGCATTCTTTGGCATTGGAATGAAATCTGACCTTTTCCAGTCCTGTGGCCACTGCTGAGTTTTCCACATTTGCTGGCATGAGTGCAGCACTTTCACAGAATCATCTTTCAGGATTTGAAATAGCTCCACTGGAATTCCATCACCTCCACTAGCTTTGTTCATAGTGATGCTTTCTAAGGCCCACTTGACTTCACATTCCAGGATATCTGGCTCTAGGTGAGTGATCACACCATTATGATTATCTGGGTCGTGAAGATCTTTTTTGTACAGTTTTTCTGTGTATTCTTGCCACCTCTTAATATCTTCTGCTTCTGTTAGGTCCATACAATTTCTGTCCTTTATCAAGCCCATCTTTGCATGAAATGTTCCCTTGAGATCTCTAATTTTCTTGAAGAGATCTCTAGTCTTTCCCATTCTGTTGTTTTCCTCTATTTCTTTGCATTGATCGCTGAGGAAGGCTTTCTTATCTCTTCTTGCTATCAAGTGTTAGCAGACCTATTTATTTTAAAAAAGGCACTTCTACTATTTTACCTAAATATAAGTTTATTTTCAATAGAGTAGCCAGAAGAGTTAACAAAACACAGAAATATAAATACACTTGGAGTCAGCATCAAGAACAACTAAGAAAGCTCAAATGCCTAGAGGTTGTAGGACACATGCCGTCCAGGTTAAGATGCAACAGGCCGAGAAAACTAACAGCAGTTTCAGTTATGAATCTTAAGCTGAAAGTCACAAAAAGAGATGCTCAGAATTAGAAGTGCTGATTTAAACCTAAGCTGCTTCACACATGGATAAACCTGTAGCATACTCTAAAGGGAGTAGCTACAAGGATTTGTTTAATCCTAAACAACAATGGGGAGGTCAGTTAGAGTTTATGTAATAGTACTCACCTGTAATGAAACGATCTAATGGCATCACAGGAGCAACATGAGGTGTGGCTTGTGTAACAAGAAGATTGATCAGATCTTGTTTAAAATTTTTCAGTGTAAGCAATGCTCTTGCCACAAGGCCACCCATAGAATGACCGACTATTGCCACACTTTTGGGAGCAAATTCTTGACCCTATTAAAAAAAAAATCATCAAGACATGATTAAGGATTAGAATCACAGTAAACATAATAAATACTTCTCTCTACATATAAGCAACTTTATTGAAAAAAGAATAAACTATTTATATAATCTCCCTTAATAAGACAGAAATACATTTTCATATACTTGTAATTAGTATATACATACTGCTTTGTGTTCTGTAAGCATTTTTAAAAGTTAAGCTTTGGTTTTCTGAACCAAAATCACAACCCTTGGTCTAGCAAATCATGTTTTTCCCATTTGTTATATTGTATGTAAGAGGTGTGATTACATTTGGTGTATATCAGAATATTAGGTTTTATAGGATATATAAAGTGAGATCACTTATTTGAAAATGGAGGTATCACAAAAAAGCCACATCTATTCCAGTTGCCATAGCAATGTACTATTGAATCATATCAATGTATCTTATCTCATCAAATTATTTCTCTATTGTGGGCCTGGGCTTAAAAAGGAGTCAGCAATCCACAACATTTATTCACTGATAATTACATATTTTAATTTTAAAGTAAGTTATTTCTTTTAAAAAAATCTTTTCTATCTCCATATAGGCCCAAACTTCTGTTCATCACCTTCCACACTGATACTTCATCCATGCCTTCTCTCCTGTTACTATAATCTGGGCTTCATGAAGAACCAGAGTTAATAGAATAGACCTGAGACTGCTATCCTTATAACTGACTGTATTCAAGGTTGGCTGTGGTTTGCTGTCTGCGACCATAGACTTTGGAAGGGTTCCCATCATTTCCTGAATTATAAAAATGGCTCGTTATACCAAAACTGCTTTGTAAACATGGTTTATGTTGAGTACCTTCTGCCTTATTTTTGTTGGGATTTTGGCACATGGGAGGCACAGGCACAAGGTGTCCAGGTGACTGGTCCTCTAGAAGAAACTTTGGCTACTGACTCTCTAATGCATGTCACAGTCGTTGCTGCAGGAATTAAACGTATCCAGAGTGACTTTCCTGTAAGGGGACATTGGGAAGCTTTCACCTGGTTTCTCTGGACTTCACCCCATGCACCTTTTCTTTTTGCCAATTTTGCTTTGTATCCTTTCACTATAATAAATCACAACCATAAGAACAACTATATGCTGAGTCTTATAAGGCCACCTGGAGAATCATCAGCCTGAGGATGGTTCTGGTGGTCTTCTGAAACATACTTGATCTTAGCAAAAGCCAAACCCTACATTTGTGCTTTGAAACCTACCCCCTTTGGCCTTCTCAAGGACATCACTCTGGCAATTCTTCTCACTTTCTTATTGCATTATTGTTTCTGTCCACTAGATCATTCTCACTAGTATATAAATATGGTCTCCCCCACTGGCTCAGAGGGTAAAGAATTTGGCTGAAATGCAGGAGACACAGGAGATGTGGATTCAATCCCTCATCAGGAAGATCCCTTGGTGGAGGAAATGGCAACCTACTCCAGTATTCTCGTCTGAAAAGTCCCATGGACAGAGGAGCCTGGTGGGCTACAGTCCAAAGGGTCACAAAAAGTCAGACACAGTTGAGAACTAAGCAAAAACAACTACTAGATCATTCCTACTAGTATATAAATATACTGTTATTCTCTCTTAAAAAGTAAAAACTTTATTTTTACTTCTATTTTAGCAACCATATCTTTCTTTATATACCCCTTGAGAGCAAAACTCTTCAAAAACAGTTGTCTGCACAGTACTTGCTGTATCCAATTTTTCAAACACCCTTAAACCCATTCTGATCAGGTTTTCCCCTGCAACACTCTTTTAAAACTGCACTTACCTGGTCACCAAGGAATCTAAAGATCAATTCTCAATCCTCACCTTACTTGACCTATCAATGGCAATTTACATAGTTGATCACTTCTTCCTCTTTGAAAATGCTTTGCTTGGTTTCCTTGATGAGATACTCTTATGGTTCTCCTCTTACCTCACTGACTGCTCCTTTTTAGTCTCTTGCTGGTTCCTTCTTATCTCCCCTCACCTTTTAATACTGGTATGACTCAGACCTCATTCCTTACATATCTTCTTTCACATCTTGAACCCATTAGTGATCTCATCCAGTCTCATGGCTCTAACTACATCTCAGTTCTGTTCAGTTCAGTTGCTCAGTCATGTCCAACTCTGCAACTCCATGGACTGCAGCACACCAGGCCTCCCTGTCCATCGCCAACACCCAGAGTTTACTCAAACTCATGTCCATTGAGTTGGTGATGCCATCCAACCATCTCATCCTCTGTCGTTCCCTTCTCCTCCCACCTTCAATCTTTCTTAGCATCAGGGTCTTTTCCAGTGAGTCAGTTCTTTGCATCAGGTGGCCAAAGTATTGGAGTTTCAGTTTCAACACCAGTCCTTCCAATGAATATTCAGGACTGATTTCCTGTAGGATGGACTGGTTGGATCTCCTTGCAGTCCAAGGGACTCTCAAGAGTCTTCTCCAACACCACAGTTCAAAACCATCAATTCTTCGCACTCAGCTTTCCTTACAGTTCAACTCTCACATTCATACATGACTACTAGAAAAATCATAGCTTTGACTAGATGAACCTTTGTTGGCAAAGTAATGTCTCTGCTTTTTAATATGCTGTCTAACTACATCTATATGCTGTCAATCCTCAAGCTATCTCCAGACTGGATCTGTTCTCCTGACTTCAGTCGCTCAGTCATGTCCTACTCTTTGCGACCCCATGAATTCCATGCCAGGCCTCCCTGTCCATCACCAATTCCCGGAGTTCACTCAAACTCACGTCCATCGAGTCGGTGATGCCATCCAGCCATCTCATCCTCTGTCGTCCCCTTCTCCTCCTGCCCCCAAGCCCTCCCAGCACCAGAGTCTTTTCCAATGAGTCAACTCTTTGCATCAGGAGGCCAAAGTACTGGAGTTTCAGCTTTAGCATCATTCCTTCCAAAGAAATCCCAGGGCTGATCTCCTTCAGAATGCACTGGTTGGATCTCCTTGCAGTCCAAGGGACTCTCAAGAGTCTTCTCCAGCACCACAGTTCAAAAGCATCAATTCTTCGGCACTCAGCTTTCTTCACAGTCCAACTCTCACATCCATACATGACCACTAGAAAAACCATAGCCTTGACTAGACAGACCTTTGATGGCAAAGTAATGTCTCTGCTTTTCAATATGCTATCTAGGTTGGTCATAACTTTCCTTCCAAGGAGCAAGCGTTTTTTAATTTCATGGCTGCAATCACCATCTGCAGTGATTTTGGAGCCCAAAAAAATAAAGTCTGACACTGTTTCCACTGTGTCCCCATCTATTTCCCATGAAGTGATGGGACCGGATGCCATGTTCTTCGTTTTCTGAATGCTGAGCTTTAAGCCAACTTTTTCACTCTCCTCTTTCACTTTCATCAAGAGGCTTTTTAGTTCCTCTTCACTTTCTGCCATAAGGGTGGTGTCATCTGCATATCTGAGGTGATCGATATTTCTCCCGGTAATCTTGATTCCAGCTTGTGCTTCTTTCAGCCCAGAGTTTCTCAGGATGTACTCTGCAAATAAGTTAAATAAGCAGGGTGACAATATACAGCCTTGATGTACTCCTTTTCCTATTTGGAACCAATCTGTTGTTCCATGTCCAGTTCTAAATGTTGCTTCCTGACCTGCATATAGGTTTCTCAAGAGGCAGGTCAGGTGGTCTGGTATTGCCATCTCCTTCAGAATTTTCCGCACTTTATTGTGATCCACACAGTCAAAGGCTTTGGCATAGTCAATAAAACTAAAATAGATGTTTTTCTGGAACTCTCTTGCTTTTTTGATGATCCAGCAGATGATGGCAATTTGATCTCTGGTTCCTCTGCCTTTTCTAAAACCAGATTGAACATCTGGAAGTTCACAGTTCACGTATTGCTGAAGCCTGGCTTGGAGAATTTTGAGCATTACTTTACTAGCGTGTGACATGAGTGCAATTGTGCGGTAGTTTGAGCATTCTTTGGCGTTGCCTTTCTTTGGGATTGGAATGAAAACTGACCTTTTCCAGTCCTGTGGCCACTGCTGAGTTTTCCACATATGCTGGCATATCGAGTGCAGCACTTTCACAGCATCATCTTTCAGGATTTGAAATAGCTCAACTGGAATTCCATCACCTCCACTAGCTTTGTTCGTAGGGATGCTTTCTAAGGCCCACTTGACTTCACATTTCAGGATGTCTGGCTCTAGGTGAGTGATCACACCATCATGATTATCTTGGTCATGAAGATCTTTTTTGTACAGTTCTTCTGTGTATTCTTGCCACCTCTTCTTAGTATCTTCTGCTTCTGTTAGGTCCATACCATTTCTGTCCTTTATTGAGCCCATCTTTAAATGAAATGTTCCCTTGGTATCTCTAATTTTCTTGAAGAGATCTCTAGTCTTTCCCATCTGTTGTTTTCCTCTATTTCTTTGCATTGATCACTAAGGAAGGCTTTCTTATCTCTCCTTGCTATTCTTTGGAACTCTGCGTTCAGATGCTTGTATCTTTCCTTTTCTCCTTTGCTTCTCACTTCTTTTCTTTTCACAGCTATTTGTAAGGCCTCCCCAGACAGCCATTTTGCTTTTTTGCATTTCTTTTCCATGGGGATGGTCTTGATCCCTGTCTCCTATACAGTGTTATGAACCTCCGTCCAAAGTTCATCAGGCACTCTACCTATCAGATCTAGTGTCTTAAATCTATTTCTCACTTACACTGTATAATCATAAGAAATTTGATTTAGGTCATATGTGAATGGTCTAGTGGTTTTCCCTACTTTCTTCAATTTAAGTCTGAATTTGGCAGTAAGGAGTTCATGATCTGAGTTACAGTCTTGTTTTTGCTGACTGTATAGAGCTTCTCCATCTTTGACTGCAAAGAATATAATCAATCTGATTTCGGTGTTGACCATCTGGTGATGTCCATGTATAGAGTCTTCTCTTGTGTTGTTGGAAGAGGGTGTTTGTTATGACCAGTGCATTTTCTTGGCAAACTCTATTAGCCTTTGCCCTGCTTCATTCCGTACTCCAAGGCCAAATTTGCCTGTTACCCCAGGTGTTTCTTGCCTTCCTACTTTTGCATTCCTGCCCCTATAATGAAAAGGACATCTTTTTTGGGTGTTAGTTCTAAAAGGTCTTGTAGGTCTTCATAGAACCATTCAGCTTCAGCCTCTTCAGCATTACTGGTTGGAGCATGGACTTGGATTTCTGGGATATTGAGTGGTTTGCCTTGGAAACAAACAGAGATCATTCTGTCATTTTTGAGATTGCATCCAAGTACTGCATTTCAGACTCTTTTGTGGACCATGATAGCTACTCCATTTCTTCTAAGGGATTCCTGCCCACAGTAGTAGATATAATGGTCATCTGAGTTAAATTCACCCATTCCGGTCCATTTTAGTTCACTGAATCCTAGAATGTCGACGTTCACTCTTGCCATTTCCTGTTTGACCACTTCCAATTTGCCTTGATTCATGGACCTGACATTCCAGGTTCCTATGCAATATTGCTCTTTACAGCATCAGACCTTGCTTCTATCACCAGTCACATCCACAGCTGGGTATTGTTTTTGCTTCGCTCTATCCTTTCATTCTTTCTGGAGTTATTTCTCCACTGATGTCCAGTAGCATATTGGGCACCTACCGACCTGGGGAGTTCCTCTTTCAGTATCCTATCATTTTGCCTTTTTATACTGTTCATGGGGTTCTCAGGGAAAGAATACTGAAGTGGTTTGCCATTCCCTTCTCCAGTGGACCACATTCTGTCAGACCTCTCCGCCATGACCCACCCATCTCGGGTGGCCCCACAGGGCATGGCTTAGTTTCATTGAGTTAGACAAGGCTGTGGTAGGTTTGATTAGATTGGCTAGTTTTCTGTGATTATGGTTTCAGTGCGTCTGCCCTTTGATGCCTCTTGCAACACCTACCGTCTTACTTGGGTTTCTCTTACCTTGGACGTGGGATATCTCTTCATGGCTGCTCCAGCAAACTGCAGCCGCTGCTCCTTACCCTGGATGAGGGGTATCTCTTCACTGGCTGCCCCTCCTGACCTTGAACGTGGAGTAGCTCCTCTCGGCCCTCCTGCACCCACGACTACAACTGCATGCTAGCTATACTTGGGATGTCTAAAATGTACCTTAAATACAATCTGTCTAGAACTGAACTCTTAATATCCTTTAGATCTGTTCCTCTTACATTTCTCCCCACCCTGGCTAATCATAATTAAATTCTTTTAGTTTTTCTAGTTTGAAATGAGGTAAAGTGTTAGTCTCTCAGTCATGTCTGACTCTTTGCGACCCCATGGACTATAGCCCACCAGGCTCCTCTGTCCACAGAGTTCTCCAGGCAAGAATACTGCAGTGGCTTGCCATGCCCTCCTCCAGGGGATCTTCCTGACCCCTGGGTCGAATCTGGGTCTCCTGCATTGCAGGCAGATTCTTTACCATCTGAACCACCGAGGAACCCCTTTTTCTAGTTTGGGTCATCCTTAACTCTTCTTTTTCTCTCACATTTCCCCTCCATACCTGAACTGCCAGCAACTCCTTTTGCCTTTGAGATTTATACCAGTCTGACCATTTCCTATCATTTCCACTGCTATCAACTTGATCCAAACCAAAATTACCTTGCCAAAATTACTTCAGTAGCTTCTTAACTGGTGTCTCTGCTTCTACCTTTACATCCCTTCAGTTTATCCTCAAAAGCACACTGACACCAGAATGATACTGTTATAACCTAAAACAGGGTTAAATGGTAAAGAATTTGTCTGTGAACGAAGGAGACACAGGTTAGATCCCTAGACCAGGAAGATTCCACATGTTGCAAAGCAACTAAGACCGTGGGTCACAACTATTGAGCCTGTGCTACTGAAGCCGGAATGCCTAGAACCCATGCTCTGCAACAAGAGAAGCACTGCAATGAGAAGTCCGTGCACTGCAATGGAGAGTAGTCCCTGCTCTCAACTACTAGAGAAAAAGCCCGAGCCACAACAAAGACCCAGCAGAGCCAAAAATAAATAAAAATTAAAAAGAAAAAACCTACAACAGAACATGTTATTCCTTTGTTCAAAAACCTCTTTAGTGGCTTTCTGTATCATTTAATAAAAGGCAAAATTCTTAAAATTGCCTGCAAGATTCTATAAATTACCTTCCTCCCAAACTTTCCTTCTACTTACTGTTCCAGCCATACCAGACTCGTTTTTCCTGAAATACAGGACCCATGTGTTTGCCTCATATATTTGTTTCCTCTTCCTACAGTACTTTCCCTAGGTATCTAAATAGGCTAAGTAAGTAAGTAAGTGAAGTCGCTCAGTCGTGTCTGACTCTGCGACCCCATGGACTGTAGCCCACCAGGCTTCTCTGTCCATGGGATTCTCCAGGCAAGAATACTGGAGTGGGTTGCCATTTCCTTCTCCAGGGGATCTTCCCAACCCAGGGATCAAACCTGGGTCTCCTGCATTGCAGGCAGATGCTTTAACCTCTGAGCCACCAGGGAAGCCACTCCCTCATGTCCTTAGTTTGTATCAAATTGTCTGTGTCTCAACAGAGTTCTTCACTGGGTGCCCTTATTTATAATTGTAGTCTACCTTCAACTACCTATCTCCCTTTTCTGTTTTTAACTCCTGGTATTTATCACAAGAAAGTATGTATTTTTCTTATTTATGATGTTTTCTGCCTGCCTCTCCATATTGGAACATAGTTCCATGAGGGCTTAGATTTCTGTTTTATTCATTCCTATATTTGCATGCAGACTCACATGATGAACGAATGTGGTTTCTTCCATCTAAAATGTCCTCTCACTTTCCCATACCCAAGTCATATCCATTCAACAAGACTGAGTTGTCTCTTAATCCCTATTGTACTTGCTTGTAACAGAAATAATACTTTCTAAAAGCCTCAATTTAAAAGAAAGTCTATTAGTTCTATTAAAAATGTAACATGTATTTGTTAGAGAAAACAAGACAACAACAACAAAAAGAACAAAAACAAAGCACCTAATACATAACATTAGAGACACAATTGCTTTTTGGGAAAGACATTTATGGAATTAAATCTCATTTTGAAATCACATCTAATTTATCTTATCTAATAACTATCAGATATGTAAAAGGTTCTGTTTCATCTTACGGCTTGTTTCATCCTACAATAAGTGTAGATTTAAGCTAAAAAATATTTGAAGTAATTTTATTTTTTTTGAAGTAATTTTAAAATGCTGACTTAGGCAACAAATCAAGACACCTAAATTTCATTTTCAAGATACACAGGAATACCAATGACTGGATGACTGTAGCTTTACAGTTAAGTCTTGAATCAGGCAATGCAGGACCTCCAACTTTGTTCTTTGCCAAGATGGGTCTTTTTTTTTAATTATTTGTTGCTTTGATTCTTTCCACATAAGCATATCAATTTTAAAAAAAGAACTACTGGTATTTGATTTGTAAAGCATTAAATCTACTGGTCTATTTGGGGAAAATTTGGGATTCCCTTGTAGCTCAGTCGGTAAAGAATCTGTCTGCAGTGCAGGAGACCCAGGTTTGATCCCTGAGTTGGGAAGATCCCCTAGAGAAGGAAATCGAAACCCACTCCAGTATCCTTGCCTGGAAAATCTCATGGACAGAGGAGCCTGGTGGACTGCAGTCCATGGGGTTGCAAAGAGTCGGGCATGACTGAGCGACTAACACTTGGGGAAATTTTACATCTTAATCTTGAGATTCTAAACCATAAAGTTGGTCTGTTCATTTATTTTGGATTTCTTTAATTTCTACCATCAGGGTTTGCAGTTCAGCAGGGTTTACAGTTTTCAGTGAATAGATCTTGCACATCTTTCACTAAATTTATCCATAAGATTTTTTACACTATTGTAAATGCATTTCAAAACTTCACCTTCCATTTGATCACTGATTTCTAAATATTGACCATTTACCTGTGATTCTGCTAAATTCACTTATGAATCCTAAAACTATACTTCTACTACTTTAATCTTAAAAATTCTGATGACATGTTTTCATTTTAATTCAATTCAAAACATTTTCAAATTTCACCCATGATTTTCTTTTTAACCTCTAGGTTATCTAGAAGTCATTTCCAAACATTGGACGATTTTCCAGATATCTTTTGTTGAGATTTCTAATTTAATTCTGTTATGTTCAGAAAATAAACCCTGTATGACTTCAATCCTGACACTGAGACTTGTTTTATGGCTTAACATATGGCATATCTTAGTAAATGTTCTATGTGCACTGAAAGAGATCACAGTTTGTTCAGTTGTCGGGTGTGGCCTATAAATATCAGTAAGCCCAGCTTGTTTCTACAGTTGTTGGGTATGTTCTATAAATGTCCACAGGTCAAGCTGATTAACAGTGTTAAACTTATATAGTTTACTGGTTTGCTATTTATTTCATCAATTATTGAGAGACGATTGTTGAAATTATCAACTCTAATTGTGAATTTACATATTTTTCCTCTAGTTTGTTAATTCTGCTTCATCAACTTGGAAGCTCTGTTACTAGGTGCATACTCCCTTGAGATTCTTGGCCTTCTTGATGAGCTGACTCTTATCACCAAGAAATGTCCCTCTTTTTCAATGTAATGTCCTTTGTCCTAGAATCTATTTAATTGATACTAAGATTGCCATGCTAACTTTCATACTATCTGTATTTGTATGTGTATTTTTTCCATTCCTTTACATTTCTTAATCAGGATTTTTACATCTAAAATGGCTTTTGCTTTCCAGTACTCAGATTAGCATATAGTTTGGTGGCTCTTGTTTTTCAATCCAGTCTGACAAGATCTTTCTTTTAATTGGAGTGTTTAATCCATCTACAATTAATATAATTATTGATATTGATCAATTATTGATCTATCATCTTGCCATTTGTTTTCTGTTTGTCCCATCTGTCTTTCGGTTCTTTCCTTTCAGACTGAATACATTTTATTGTACTTCACTGATATTGCATTTTTTTACAAATCAAAGGTCTATGGCAACTTTGCACTGAACAAGTCTATTGGTGCCATTTTCCAATATTTATTCACTTTGTGTCACATTTTTGATAATTATTGCAATGTGTCAAACTTTTCCATTTTATTTGTTATTGTGAGCTGTGTGATCACTGACCTTTGATATTACTACTATGATGGTTCAAACGATGGTCAGCATTTCTTAGCAATATTTTAAAATTAAGGTATGCACATTTTTAAAAACATGATGCTATCACACACTTGATAGTCCATGATATACTGCAAACATAACTTTATATGAACTAGACCCCCAAAAATTCATGACACTTGCTTAATTGCAGTATCTGCTTTATTGCAGCAGTCTGGAACCGAACCTGCAGTATCTCTGAAGTAGATCTGTATTTCTCCTCCATTTGTTCTTTAGCTGCATCTCCTTTTTTGTTGTTGTTACTCTAGAAATTACAATATACAACCTGATCAGTCTATCATGAATTAACATTACACTTCTTACTGTAGTGGAATAATTCTATTTATTCCTCTTCCTATCTTTTCACCATTAGTATATATTTTCCTTCTAAATAAATTATAAACTTCATAATGAATTCATTACTGGAAATAAATTTTTTAACCTTTTAATTCTGAACCAATTAGACACTGGCTCTTTAATCCTAACCCTTCCTCCTTGGTATGCTATTGCCTTGTATTGCCATGTGCATACATAATGTAGCACTCAAAGACTAAAAGAATCAAATTTTAGAGCTCCTATCTATGCCTAGTTCTTGGTTCTCTTCTTCTCCTACTCTGACCACAAATCTAGCTATTTCTGTAGTCCCAAATGCCAGCCTCTGCCTTCTTCAGCGTAGTGATGTCAATTTGCTCTGTTTCATCTCTAAGAATTTACCCCATGGTCTGCAAAATGCTTCCAGGCAGAAAGCTGGGCCCTCATGGAGCTCCCATCACATGTTTTCCCTCTTTCAGTGATCATGGTCCTTTACCATTTGGTTGTCCAACATCTGAAAACATGTGCTTCAGGTATTTTCACTAGTTTTGTAATTGTTTATATATGGAAGTGGTCTACTCTGCTGCTGCTGCTGCTAGTACCAGTTATTTAGACAATTAGCAGAATTAACAAACTAGAGGAAAAAAATAGGTAAATTCACAATTAGAGTTGATAATTTCAACAAATCCATACTAATGGATTTAGGAAATGCACTGCACTTCTAATTAGTATATAAAGGAAAAAAAAATGTGTTTTCCCAAAATTCACAAGAAAGAGTACCTGTAAACTGAACTTGAACTTCAAAACCCACAACTGAATTCAAAGCAATAGAATTTCACACAAGAAAACCTTTGGGCCACTTTTGCTTCAACTTCTGTGTGTGTGTGTGTGTGTGTGTGTGTACACACAACTCTTTGGACTTCATGGACTGTAGCCTGCCAGGCTCCTCTGTCCATGGAATTTGCCAGGCAAGAATACTGGTGTAGCAGCCATTTCCTACTCCAGCAGATCTTCCTGACCTAGGGATCGAACCTGTATCTCTTGTACTGGCAGGAGGATTCTTTACCGCTGAGCCATCTGGGAAGCTCATGTAAACAAATAATTTAAAATATGCTGAGTCTCTTCAACAAACAAAGATACCAGTAGGCTGATCACTACTGATTTGCATGATTATCTCATACCTTATAGAGCTTGAGAATTGTTTTAATGCATTCATGCACAAACTTGGTCTGTTTCTGAAGACTTCCACCATACAGTGCCACCAGTTCTTCATTGAAATTCACGCTAAAGAAGTCAAAGTGGTATTTGAAGTCAATGTCTTCGGCTTTTCTAAGTGCAATAGAGCCAATAGAACGAACTGCAGAGGAAAAGGATTAAGTGCATATGAAACAAAATTTTTTAAAGTTTCTTCTATTCTAAAGCTTCAAAATCTCTTAACAAATAACTATCTCACACTCTGAATAAAACCTATTTCAGGGTGACATCCTTAATAATACCACTTTAGAAGAACAAACCCACCTAGCCAATTGTGTGTCTTGTTCTATAAATTTTTAAAAATTAAATATAAAGTGAATGGTTCCTTCATTCTCTACCTGTTTCCCCTTCAGCAGGGGCAACAACAGCTAAATGGGAAGAAAGGAATCCTTGCGCAATAAGAAGTAGGAACTTTGTCAAACTTGAGGATTTTAAGAGTGAGAAAATCCTACAATGTCTGCTCATTACAGCTCATCACAGTGGTTTTAAATACTCATGGAAGATTTGTCTTTTTTTCTTACACATGACATCACTGTAAGTAAATCTTGTCATGCTCTACCTTCTAAATATTTCCCCAATCAAGCCTTCTTCACCACTTCCACCACTACCTTCCTAATCCAAGCATCATCATCTCTTGCCTGAACTACTCTAATAGTTTCCTAAACAGGCTCTCTGTTTCTACTGTTGAACTTTGTGATAAAACATATATATGTATATAAGTAATATACATATATTGTGATAAATATGTCACATATACTATACATATATAGTGATAAAGTGTGTGTATATATATATGTATAGAAACAATTTTTTAAGTTGCTGGTCTCTTAATTTCAAATGTAATTCCCATTTCCCACAATTATACTCTCCAGGTTTTGGGTTTAGTAAACAAAACATTTGTTTGCCACTCCATTTTTTTAAACATATATAATTCACAAACTATGTAACTCATTGTGCAAAACATACAATTTAATCATATTTTGTATAGTCACAGAGGTATATAATCGTTTTCTGCAATCTAACTTCAGACATTTTTTAATCACTCTCAAAAGAAAACCCTTTACTCATTAGCAGTTACTCTTCATTATTCTCTTCCTCCTAATTCCTAGAAAGCACTAATATATGTGTGTGTGTGTGTGTGTGTGTGTATAAAACTGAATCACTTTGCTGTATACCTGTAACTAACACAACACTGTAAATCAACTATTCTTCAATGTTTTAAAAGATCTAAGATAAAAAATCAGTAAAAGTTACTTTTACTAGGTTAAAAAAAAATGTTAAGCAGAAGAAGCCAGTCACAGAATAATACACACTGAGTGATTACAGTGAAAAGTTTAAAACAGCCCAAAATTGGGACTTCCTTGGTGGTCCAGTAGTTAAAACTTGGTGCATCCACTGCAGGGGACACAGGTTCAATCCCTGGTTGGGAAACTAAGATTCTGCATGCTGAGTGGCAAGGCCAAAAATAAAAATAATAATAAAATAAAAAATATCAGCTCCTCTTTAAAAAAAAATTTCCTTAATAGCCCCAAATAAGTAGAATGAATTAGAGATGCACACTAAGATGCTAAAACTATAAAGAAAGTAAAGAAAATGACTACCTTAAACTTAGGATTGTGGCTTCATCTAGAAGGGAAGGAGGGAGTTTTAATCAGGAAAGGGCACACGGGGGCTTCCAGGGTGCTGACGATCTTCTATTTCTTGACTTGAGTATGGCCCCTGGGTACTCACTCTATAATCATTTTTAACCAAATAGTGATAGTCTACACATTTTTCTGTTTATGTGTTATACTTCAAATACAATGATTAAATTTTAAAAATCAGAGTTTATAATTTCCTACCCAACCTCTCCAATAGTTATCCATCACATTTAAATCAAAATTCTAAGTCTCTTCCACAGCTTTTATGATACAGCCTGTGCCTACTTTTCCATCCTCATCACTTTTCACTTTCTCTAGTCTCAGTAGCCTTGAATGCACCAAACGTGTTCCTGCTTCCACGTCTTCCCTGAAACAGTACCATACCTTAGTCCCTTGCCATACTCAGGCCTCCGCTCAAAATGTCATCTCCTCATACTGGCCACTTCATCTAGTCACCTCTTGACCCTGTTTATCCTTTATCCCTTACTCATTTATTTTTCTAACTTTTAACATTGCTGCTAAGTCACTTCAGTCGTGTCCGACTCTGTGTGACCCCATAGATGGCATCCCACCAGGCTCCTCCGTCCCTGGGATTCTCCAGGCAAGAACATTGGAGTGGGTTGCCATTTCCTTCTCCAATGCATGAAAGTGAAAAGTGAAAGTGATGTTCTCAGTCATGTCCGACTCTTAGCGACCCCATGGACTGCAGCCTACCAGGCTCCTCCATCCATGGGATTTTCCAGGCAAGAGTACTGGAGTGGGGTGCCATTGCCTTCTCCGACTTTTAACATTACTGGCATACTAATATCTAGAATATCTAGAATACTGCCTAATATCTAAAACACTGCTTGGCTCATGGTAAGTACCTCATAAATATTTGCTAGCTAAATAGATAAACATGTAAGTAATTATACTTTGTTGCTGTTCAGTCACTAAGTTGTGTCCAACTCTTTGCAACCTCATGGACTACAGCACACCAGGCTTCCCTGTCCTTCACTATCTCCTGGAGTAATACTAAATGTTGAAATAATTCTATTCTCATTATTTAAAGAACACATCATTTTTTTTAACAATAAAAAAGGGATTTTAGCTGAAATTACTTCTACATTGCTTGACTGTTACACTAGGAATAACTGTTATATTTCAATTTGGAATATGTACACAAATCTTCCCCAACCCCACCTTTCTGTGTTTGCCTCCGTATTTCTAGATCTAATTTAAATAGCTCCAAAAGAAAGAAATCAATCTCCTCTCTTGCTCAGCATAACTTAAACCACCCATTTACTTCTCTAGTCAATCCTTTAGGTTCTCTTTTGTGTACACTCAATTTCTAACATAAACCTCTTACCTCTGCTGATTCCCAAATCCCTATATCATCTATTTATCATCATCTTATCTTCTCCTACTTATTCTCTGCAAAGTGGCTTTCAACTTTTTTTTTATATACTTGTCACATACTTCTCTCAGATAAAATGTCATATATTTGTGTCTCCCAGTATGCGTAGTGAAGTAGTTAATGCAGAGTATGTATCTGAATTAATTCTTTAACTGAATTTCACAGCTTTCAAAATTTATTTTTGAGACTTACCTTGCTTATAACTTCCAGCATTACCAGGAAGAAAGAGAACAGGAATACCCGTTAAAGGGAGAACTTTGTGTTCTTCAGCATAGGACCCTTCTCCATAAAGATACAATTCATAAGCAGGATAGCGTTTTGCCAGTTTCTTTGGAAGTTCAATTTTCTATAGGAAAGAGAAAGCAATTTCACTTTAATATGTTTTAGTAATACAATTCAGTCTCACTATATCCAATTTTGAATTATACAAATTTGAAACAATACAATATAAAAACATTACTGATGATAAAAACTATACTTAATGAACAACAAAGTTCTACTTTTAGTTTACACATATGAAGCATCCGTCTTGAATTGTGTGAGTTTTAAACCATGTAGTCTTTAAGAAAACATAAAATGAGACTACTTAAAATTCTAATAAATAGAAATTACTCAAAATAGCTGCTGACAAGAGAAAAATACTGGTTTATGTCAGCATGCTCCATGTTAACATAATTGAAAATGCATTATATTTAGTATCACTTATCAATTATACTTAGAAATGATAAAAGCTTTCCATTATTAAATGAATTCTTTTTTGCTATTTTAAACTGTTTTGTAATGTCTCTCTCCTTTTACTCAGGTCCTAACATAAACTCCAAGCTGTTGTATCATTCAAAGGAAAGTAAGTTTGTTTTATAATGCAGCTTTCCTACCTCTCAACTTAATACGCTTGACCTACAATGTACTTAACAAATTAATCTGAATCCTACAGCCATGACTTGGTCAAGACATGGACAGTCTTCTCACCACAAACATTCCAATGAAGTAGCATCTGTTTCAGTTTTCATGGACCTGGTGCATGGTTTGTCAGCGAGCCTAAAACTACTCTGCAATTCATATTATTATTTACCAAATGAGCCAATAATTGACATTTCTTTCAACAAAATATAAATGAAGTCTTAATGTCATCCCCAAAAGGTAGGCATCTATAAAATTAGTAGTAAAGCATAAGATCTTCTTCTGCTCCTTTTTTTTTTCTTTTTCTCTTTTACCCCTAAGGGATAGAGACCATTAAGGGCTTCCCTGGTGGCTCAGACAGTAAAGAATCTGCCTGCGATGCAGGAGACCCGGCTTAGATCCCTGAGTTGGGAATATCCCCTGGAGAAAAGAATGGCAACCCACTTCAGTATTCTTGTCTGGAGAACTCCATGGACAGAGGAGCCTGGCGGGCTACAGTCCATGAGGTCACAAAGAGTTGGACACGACTGAGCAGCTAACACTGAGACTAACTGAGAGACCATTAAAAATGAAGCCAGTTATACTGAAAGTAGATTTTATTTAAAGAGACATCAAGAGATTTAATGATCTAGCAGTTATAGATCCTCTGGAGAAGGAAATGGTAACCCACTCCAGTACTCTTGCCTGGAAAATGGACAGAGGAGCCTGGTAGGCATGAGTCCATGGGATCACAAAGAGTCAGACATGACTGAACGACTAAACTAAACTAGTAATGTACACGTGCTTGGTAAAAATTTTAACTACTGAGTGAATTTTGAAAATTGTAAATGGGTAATGACTACTGAAAAAAATCACTGTTCTAAAAAGAATAATTCTGATCATTTATGCAAATTCCTGAATATTTGAGGATGGTACCATAACCAATCTGTGCCAGTAACACCATGAAAACAACTTCAGAGACTGTGAGCTTGTTGTTTAAGTTACTAGCAACTTTATCTCCTCAAATATTCAAAATACAGAGATATCAACTATTTGCTTTAAGATGTGTTTATTTACCTCAACTCAAATTAGTCCCAATATTAATTATGCACAGTAAATAACCAAAAATAAAAAGGATGCAATATTTTGTTCTTTAGGTGTAAATTATGCAAGGAAAAAAAATGAGAGAACAAGGGAACAGTTATCTTAACTTCTTATAATTTAGCACACTATTTGAGATAGTAGCACACACGCAGTAGGTTCTTTTTAGGACGGTGACTAAACAAAGTTTTGAACAAGTTGAAAACTAACTAAGAAGGATAAAACAATCAAATATATCCAAAAAAGTATTTAATTCCCTGGAGACAGAAAAATAAGCAAAAGAATATTATTTGATAAATTTCATAATCTACTATTATAAAAGCAATTTTATAGTGAGACAGTGTACATTTAAAAATATGACTGTGTATAATATGGAGTAGAAAAAAGCATAAAGATGGAAAAAAAGACATAGAACAAAATATAAAGTGGGAATCATAGGCAATGGCAAAACTGTGTTTCCAACAAAATTCAAGTTGGGAGTAAGTGGCAGGAAAAGACAGGAAGGGTATTGCCTCGATTGAGGACAGAAAAGATATAGGTACACAAAAAGGATGATGTTTAAAAAACAGAAGATGGTCAAGGAGTTTAAAAAAAGAAAACATTTATAGCAACAGGACTCCAATATATTTTAAATTGATTATTTTAAATGAGAACTCTCCTCTACCAAAGACTAACAATCCATAGTCCATACTGCTGTCAAGAAATAACCTTGTTAAAACATATAGCTTATGTGTTTCTTCACTACACACACAGATGATAAACACTTGAGAGGTCCTTTAAAACCTGGTTCTAATTATTCTTACCTACTTCCTTATAACTTATATATGCCATATTTTAAATGTTTTAATATGTTCCAAAATTCAAGATTCAACACGGTATATACTGAAAAAGCTCTACTACCCTTGGGTTCATTAGTTATCCAATTACCTACTCAGAAGGCAATCAATGTTGGCAGTTTGTGCTTCCAGAAGTAGTTTACATGTACAGTATACACAAATATAAGCAAATGTGTCTTAGGTTATTTTCTCCTCTTCATAAAAATGATAACATACTATAAATACTACTTATGGAATGTATCCTGGTACCTTCCTACCTTCACAAATGTTCTTTATTCCTGCAATTTTCTTGTTTCGGCACTGTGTGAACTACATACATATCCTACATTGCCCAGTACACAACCTCTTCTCTATAACCATTGACTACTCAAGATGAACATGGCTGTTCTCTTCTGTGAAGAGCCTTGTACACACTCTTACAGTGAAATTATAATGTTCAACACATTATATTTTGCCTATTCATTTCATTCCTGTCTCCCTCATTACACTTTAAAGACAAATTTAAAGGCACAATGTCTGATTTATCTCTAATTCCTCCTCACCCAAATCCCATATCTAAAATTTACTTACACAGAGAAGTCATTAAATGATATACTAAATAAACATCACACTTAGTAACAAAATAAGTGATTTTCATTTCCCAATATCAGCATTTCCTTTCAGAGAGGAGGTCACATATCTACAGTCAAATAAATTATTGTATGAAAAAACACAACACATGTTTTTGTCTCAAATTCTACAATTTGGCTAAAATGTAAGGCAAAAGCTTTCAAGGGTAATGTATATTTTGCCTGGTAGGTTTGTGAGATGTTCAACTCTGAATAAGTGAATACAGGAAAACCAAAGGTAGAGGATCAAGAGATAATAAAAAAAATTTAAATTCAAAACAATTTTTAGGGTTTCAAATTCCTGTGCCACATTTTATTTTTAAAGTGGAAGATAAAACTGAGCATGTTTCAACCAACCTTTTAAATGCCTCTAAAATTCTGCTAAAGAATATGTAAACAAGAAGTAAAAAAAGAAGAAAAACATCAAAAAAGAGAGAAAAAAAAAACCAGTAACTAGGATATTCCATACGCTGGATACCAATGTGTGAACAATTGGAGCTTAATATAAAATATAACTAAAAGCAATATAAAAATATGTTTAGAATACTTTAAACAAATAATTGGTTCTTAATAGAAAGCCCCCAGCTATCCAGAAATCTCACTTATTATACTCAAAATGACTCATTTCTGTAGGCAGCTTTTGCAACCTAGTGTGCACAATAAAATGAAGAGTCAAACACAAATACTGTAATGAATAAACACTTTTTACACCATAAACATTTACTGAAAATGTGTATCAAAACTCCTGCCACTCTAATATTACAGTACTAAGGTATTATTAACATAAGTATAAAACCTCAAAAATAAATAAATAAAACCTCAAAACAGCAAAAATAAATAAGACTATTCAACAACAACAAAAAAACCCAAACATCTCTTTTGCATTAGCTACACTAATTTTCTGTGTCTTTCCAGTCAATATTATGCTGCTTTGTTCCCAACACTAAGTGATTTCTACTACTTGAAATGTTAAGATAGCTTCAATAATTGTGGATAATCCAAAAATAAATGGGAATTAGTACTGTATTGTTTCCATTTTAACTAAATTCTTCAATGCAGTACAAAACTAAAACGACCTACTTCAATCTACTGGGAGTTTTCTAATTAAACCAAAGAAAAATAAAAGATTATAAAGGCTCTATTTTCAGTTTTTAAAAAATTTAAACTAAAAGCCCACATATTTAACTATATGCAGCCTCTGATAAACATAAACCAGCATATTCATTTAGAAATTAAAAGACCACTGTAATATGCTAAAATCTGTTCCCTCAATAGTATCTGATATCAAAAGCTTCCATTTCCATATAAGCACTGATCCAAGGTAAAGATCTCAAAACAAATGAAATCTCAATCCCATGCAAGGTAAAGATATCAAAACAAATGAAATCTAAATTTGAATTTTGCCCATGGGAAAGAATGTTCTTCAGCAATTTAAATCTTAAGTAGTTTTAAGATCTAAATAATAGCAGGATAATAAAATAATATCCCTCCATAATGACCTGTACACGGAAACAACCAGGATCTGCATCCCTCACCTCAAAGAATAAATTTTCTATGGTTTTAAATGTATTTTATCAGTATGTATTATAGTACACATACTTTTTACGGTAGGGAGTTATCATTAAAATATATATTCCATAATTAGAAGATGCATTTAGAAAGGAAAGAATCATTCCGGTGAAATTTCTTTGGATGCCTGTGTAATTTGTCACTCTTTTTACAGCTGGTCATGAATGAAATTCTAGAGTCTACTATGCTGAACCGATAAAGCAACTGTGACTGAAAATATCGAAAACAGAAAGAAAGGTGGGGGCGGAGAGATAGAAGGGCCGGGTCTTTTTAAAATTCCAAACACAGTGAGAAAACAAAAATACCACCAGGAAACAGATTTTACATTCAACTGGTAAGGGGCGACACGCCTCTATACACCCAGGACCTGCAAGACTAGGGGGCTCCGCAAAACCTTCCCAGGAGAGAAATGAGTTAGTTCCTCATTTACTTACTCATCAGGTTAGCCTTTCACATACAGGTAACCCTGAAGTCTCTAAAGCAGACCTGGGAACTAGATCTAGGCAATATACGCTCTGTAGAAGCTTGCTTCCCTTCTAGAAAAGCAAGAGCTGACACTCAAACTACTGGGCGGGAGGGGAAGAATTTCGGCGTGTGGGAAGCAAAGGAGGGCTCGGAGCACCTGTTAAGGCAGGAAGGCTGGGAGGAGGGATTTGGGGAGAGACTGGAGCTGAGTCTCCGGGGATGAGGGGCGTCGGGCCCGGCCCTTCTCTGCTCGGGATTCGGGACCGCGAACGGGGCGGAGGAACTGGGAGCAACCCCGAGGGGGGCGGGGAGGATGCTCCGGGAACCATCCATCAAGGACCCCACCGAGAACACAGGACACAAAGGGCAGGAGAAGGGGACCGCGGGGGGGCTGCGAAGTACTCTGGGGCCAAGAAAGCAGAGACGCAGTAGGGGTAAGGGGAAGGGAGAGGCGCGGGGAGCCGAGGCAGGGGAAACGCACCGAAGGGTAAGGCTGGAGGGGCCCGAGCCTCGGAGCGGCCAGCGAAGGGAGGGCAGAACCTCACCTGATACTCCGGGTACTCAAACATGTAGCTCATACTGCACTTATTTTCCTCAAAGCCGAAGAAGACGTCCCATAGCCCCAGGGTGGCCATGAAGACCATGAGGGCATAAAACGCCAGGTTCCAGAGATTGACAGAGTGGAGTAACATGACGCCTCCCCCAGTATAGCCGTGGGGCCCTCAGCCCTGACTGAGGGAGCAGAAGAACGTCCCGCTGCCCGCGCGGGAGCGAAACCCGAGCAGCGCGCGCCTGCGTGGACGCCCGGCCTGCCCGCGCGCGCACCGCGCGTTGCGCCTGCGCGCAGCCTCTCCAAAACCTTCCAGCCCAGCGTCTCCCTGCGAGAGCGGAGGCGGCGTTTGCCGCGGGAGCGCGAATCTGAGGACTGAGAAAAGAGCGCGGAGTGGGCTGGGCTGGAGAGTGAGGTGAGGGCGCAAGGAAAAGGAAAAGGAGGAAAGGCAAGGGGAGGGCAATGAGAGGCCGGCTGGAGAGAAAGAAGAGCGGTAAAGGGGGGACGAGAGAGGCATGGGAGAGCGCGGGAGCCCTAGAGCCGAGGAGAGGGAAGGACTGAGAGTGGGCGTCTGGTGGGCTAACCTGGAGAGAGAGGGAGGCGATTAACGATGGTGAGCCAACCAGGCATGGGGAGGGGAGACATCAGACCCCGGGGACCATCAGCTGTCACGTCGCGAACATCTCTCCCTGTGCAGCTTAAAAACCCTAACCGTTCAATTTTGAGACGCCTCAGGCCTCCGCAATTTCGGTTCTCCCAGCGGTGGTGGAGTACATCCACAGGACCGGTTAGCTTAAACAGAGATCAAACGGCGTTTTCTCCCCATCCTTGACCGCCGACGTCGGCCCAGTAGGCAACAGTGCTTAAAAAGCATGGGCTCATAAAAAGCCACCAGCAGGTCGACGAGATTCTAGTCTTGGTATAAGATAAAAGACTGAATCAAAAAGCATCGTTGGTCTTTAAATAATGTTACCAAATTTTTCCGTTAAAACTGATGCAACCGATAGGTATCTGTGTGATCAATTTGCCGCTAACTTGCCTTACTCCTCAGAACCTCCACCTCTTCGGAAATTGGTTCCACATTAACATGTGGAGACAAATTCCCTCAAGCTTCCACTCAGATTCCCTCAAGTGACTTAATTCATTTAAATGAATTTCAGTTTGGTTTTGCACAAAAGGGTAAAAAAGTAGCTCAGAAACCATTCATAATCACGTATAGCAGCTTCAAAACACTGAAATTGTTAGTAGTTAGACAGAGTAGCACCCTCTAAAGCTGACCCAAGAGCAGATAGCTGTGTGTGTGTGTGTGTGTGTGTGTGTGTGTGTGTGTGTCTGTGGCTAACTACAAAATTATTCTTATCATTATTTTTTGTACTGACTGAATTTCATTCCACTTGGGCTGATTTTCTGTGCAGATGAAGTGGGGCTATAATATGTAAAATAATTTTAAAACTAAAAGGAAGCTTATAGTTTATCTCATATGATACTATGATATTCATATGTTCAGAGCACCTGGTGTCTAGTGTGGAATTAGGAATTTGTGCGGGGTATAAGGAGTCATTTGGGAAAGGGTTTAAATTATACATTAAAAGTGGAGTGCTCAATAGCCTGGGATCTTGAGAACATCACAGGCAGGATATCTGCTCCTTGTTTCCCCTAGCATATCGTCATCAGCACAAATAAACCAAGGGTGAAGCTGCACTCACATCTGTTTATCCCAGTGCCTCAAACTTAATGTACATATGAGTTACTTGGAGATTATACAGCAGATTCTGGGCTTCCTTTATGGCTCAGTGGTAAAGAATCTGCCTACCAATGTAGGAGACACAGATTCTAGCCCTGGTCCAGGAAGTTCTGATGTGCTGTGGAGCAATTAAGCCACAATTATAATTGAACCTGTGCTCTACAGTCTGGAACCACAACTACTGAATCCATACACACTGATACCTGTGTGCCCTAGAGCCCATGCTCTGCAACAAGACAAGCCACCACAATGAGAAGCCTACACACACCATAACTAGAGAAAAGCCCCCGCAGCAACCAAGAACCAACACAGCCAAAACTAAATAATTAAAAAGCAGATTCTGATTCAGTTCTGGAATGAAACCCAAGATTCTGCATTTCTAACAATCTCCTGGGTGATGCCAGTGATGCTGGTCAGTAGACTACACTTTGAGTAGCCAGGATTTATCCTTCCTGAGAGCTCGGCTCTGCAGAGAAAACAATGAACCTGAAGATGACAGAACTTACTGTTCTGATGGCTTACATGAGTTGTGGCAACCTGCTATCTTGATTATCTTCGAAGAAAGGCAGAGACTCAAGTAATCCTTCTAACCCTATACCTTTGAACTTTCTTTTTGCCCATTACAAAATTATCCCGATCCTGGCTTCAGTTCATTTCATGTCTAACCTAACCCAGACCATCACTTAACCACCCTCTGCCAGTGCTGTCAACTTCCTGAACTCTTGCCTTTCAATCTTATTCTGTTTATAGGCATCCAACCCTAAGTTGATATAATCTCTGAGCTCTGACACCAGTGTATCTGAGCGCTGCTGGAAAAAATGACACAAACAGTAGTTCAGAAGTATTTTTATATGTTTCTGGTCAACTCCCTCTCCTAGTCCTCAAACCATCTCTTTTTAGGCTGCCTACACCATCTTTCTGTTTCAGCAGATTATCAGTACATAATTTTATCTTCATATTCATATTTATAGATGATTTTGATTTTCACATATACATTCTTTCAACTCTTTGTTTCCAAGTTCATTATCTCCATCCAGTCCTAATTCAGTTAATACATCTGAAGTGATTGGAACAATGCCTGGCAAATAGCAAGCATTATTATGATTATTATGATGTCATTAGAGGACTTCAAAAGCAAATCCCTCTAGTTGTGTTTTAGTTCCCATTGCCTCCTTTCTCTTTTGGAAATTAGTTCTATCAAGTTAGTCTCTGTCAGTCTCTTCAACTCTTCTCTCTCCCTTGAAGCATATAAATATGCTCAGATCATATTAATTTTATTCTTCCAGTTTTATTGAGATATAATTGACAATTCTAAGGCATAGAGCATAATTATTTAACTTACATCATGAAATGATTTCCATAAGAAGTTTAGTAAACACTGATAATCTCACATAGAGACAAAATTAAAGAAATACAAAAAATTCTCCTTGTTAGGAGAACTCTTAGGATTTACTCTCTTAACAGCTTTCATAGATAACATACAGTAGTGTTATTTATATCTATCATGTTGTACATTATATCACTAGTACTTATTTATAACTGGAAGTTTTGTCCTTTGATCACCTTTGTCCAATTCCCCTTCCCTCTACCCCAGCCTCTGGTAACCACAAATCTGGTCTCTTTTTCTGTGAGTTTATTTGTTTCTGAAGTATAATTGACCTACAATACTATGTTAGTTCCTGATGTACAACATAGTAATTCAATATTTCAATGCATTTCAAATTGATCACTACAATAAGTCTAATTACCAATCCATCACCATATAAAGACATTATGGTATTATTGATTATATTCCCCACACTGTACATTTAATACCTGTGACTCATTCATTTTGTGACTGGAAGTTTGTACCTCATAATCTCACTCACCTATTTCTCTCATCCTTGTACCCCACCTGCCTCCTGGCAACTACTTGTTTGTTCTCTTTATTTGTGGTTCTGTGTTTTGTTGTGTTTGTTCATTTGTTCTGTTTTTTTAGATTCCATATAAGTGAAATCATACAGTAGTTGTCTTTCTCTGATTTATTTCACATAAGCTAATACCTTCTGGGTCCACCTATGTTGTTGCAAATGGCAAAAGGTTTCATTTTTTATGGTTGAATAATATTCCATCATATATACACATACACATGTGTGTGCATGTGTGTATCACAACTTCTTTATCCACTCATCTATTGATGGGAACTTGGGTTGTGTCCATATTTTGGCTATTATGAATAATGCTGCAATGATCACAGAGGTACATATATCTTTCTGAATTAGTATTTTTGTTTTCTTCAGATAAGTACACAGAAGTATAATTGCCAGGTCACACGTGCATGCTAAATCATTTCAGTCATGTCCAACTCTTTGCCACCTTATGAACCATAGCCCCCCAGGCTCCTCTGTCCATGGGGATTCTCCAGGCAAGCATACTGGTGTGGGTTGCCATTTCCTTCTCCAGGGAATCTTCCCAACCCAGGGATCAAACCTGCAATTAATGTCTCCTGCATTGGCAGGCAGGTTCTTTACCACTAGTGCCAGCTGGGCCAGGTCATAGGGTAGTTCAATTTAAAATTTTTTGAGGAACCTACTGTTTTTCATAGTGGTTACACCAATTTAAATTTCTACCAACACCTGTACCTCATTAACATTTGTTATTTGTTGTCTTTTTTATAATAGCCATTCTAAGAGGTGAGAGGTGATTTTTCATTGTGGTTTTGACTTGCATTAGCTCTTATTAAAATAAAAAGACAAATCTTCCCTGCAATTATTGCCTATAACTCTTATCTTTTCATCTCAGTTAGGATTTTTAAAGGTATGACTTTTTAAATTTGTGTGTGCGTGCTAAGTTGCTTCAGTCCGTCTGACTCTTCGTGATCCTATGGACTGTAGCCCACCAGGCTTCTCTGTCCATGGGATTCTCCAGGCAAGAATACTGGAATGTGTTGCACTTAAATTAATGCAAATTTCATAAAGGAAATGACCAGATTATAATCATTTGACAATCACCGCTCAACTGAAATATTTACTAAATTCATTAATATGTCAGTTTCTTAGGAACCAGAAATCAAATTGCCAACATCCACTGGATCATAGAAAAAGCAAGAGAGTTCCAGAAAAAACATCTATTTCTGCTTTACTAACTATGCCAAAGCCTTTGACTGTGTGGATCACAACAAACTGTGGAAAATTCTTAAAGAGATGGGAATACCACACCACCTTACCTGCCTCCTGAGAAATCTGTATGCAGATCTACAAATAATAGTTAGACCTGGACACGGGAAAACAAACTGGTTCCAAATAGGAATAGGAGTACATCAAGGCTGTGTATTGTTATGCTGCTTATTTAACTTCCCTAGAGAAGGAAATGACAACCCACTCCAGTATCCTTGCCTGGAAAATTCCATGGATGGAGGAGCCTGGCAGGCTATATAGTTCATGGACTCACAAAGAGACACGACTGAGTGACTTCACTTTCCTTTCATTTTCATGCGAAATGCTGAGCTGGATGAAGCACAAGCTGGAATCAAAATTGCTGCGAGAAATATCAATAACCTCAGATATGCAAATGACACCACCATTATGGTGGAAAGTGAAGAACTAAAGAGCCTCTTGATGAAAGTGAAAGAGGAGAGTGAAAAAGCTGGCTAAAAGCTCAACATTCAGAAAACGAAGATCATGGCATCCGGTCCCATCACTTCATGGGAAATAGATGGGGAAACAGTGGAAACAGTGTCAGACTTTATTTTTTTGGGCTCCAAAATCATTGCAGATGGTGATTGCAGCCATGAAATTAAAAGATGCTTGCTCCTTGAAAGAAAACCTATGAACAACCAAGACAGCATATTAAAAAGCAGAGACATTACTTTGCCAACAAAGGTGTGTCTAGTCAAAGCTATGGTTTTTCCAGTAACCATTATGGATGTGATAGTTGGACCATAAAGAAAGCTGAGCGCTGAAGAATTGATGCTTTTGAACCGTGGTGTTGGAGAAGATTCTTGAGAGTCCCTTGGGCTGCAAGGAGATCCAACCAATCAATCCCAAAGGAAATCAGTCCTGAATATTCATTGGAAGGACTGATGGTGAAGCTAAAGTTCCAATAGTTTGGCCACGTAATGCAAAGAACTGACTCATTTGAAAAGACCCTGATGCTGGGAAAGACTGAAGGCAGGAAGAGAAGGCGACAACAGAGGATGGGATGGTTGGATGGCATCACTGACTTGATGGACATGAGCTTGAGCAAGCTCTGGGAGTTGGTGATGGACAGGGAAGGATTGCAAGCTACAGTTCATGGAGTTGCAAAGAGTCGGACAAGACTGAGCAAATGAACTAAACTTTCTTAGGAAACCTTTTAGGCTTGCTTAAGAGCAATGGCACCCCACCCCAGTACTCTTGCCTGGGAAATCCCATGGACGGAGGAGCCTCGGAGGCTACAGTCCATGGGGTCGCTAAGAGTCGGACATGGCTGAGCGATTTCACTTTCACTTTTCACTTTCATGCATTGGAGAAGGAAATGGCAACCCACTCCAGTGTTCTTGCCTGGAGAATCCCAGGGACAGAGGAGCCTAGTGGGCTTCCATCTATGGGGTCGCACAGAGTCAGACATGACTGATGCGACTTAACAGCAGCAGCAGCAGCAGCAGCAGCAGCAGCAACAAGCTCCCCTTAGTTTTTGTCTATTTTATTTACTGGATGCAAAAACTATCCTGTCAACGTATGGTAACCACCCTCATATTACCTAACTTGGAATATAGGAAAAAAGAATGGTGCTGTTTGGTGTGGGAATCTATTTGCTTCCTAATATAATTCAATAAATTATACTGATATCAAAGTACTACACTCATGTGACAGGTTTTTAAATAAACTTTATTTCCTTTGTTACTTTATACATATACATACACACACACACACACACACACACACACACACACACACACATATATATATATATATGTACTAGATTGGCTCTTAGAAACTAAAATTTATTCTACTCAATTTGTTTAAAGCTTTTTCTCAAACTTGTTAGTATTTACCTCCTAGTACCTTATATGCACAGATTCCCCAGTGGCTCAGCAATAAAGAATCCACCTGCAAAGCAGGAGACATGGGTTTGATCCCTGGGTGGGTAAGTCTCCCTGGAGGAGGAAATGGCAACCCCCTGCAATATTCTTGCCTGGAAAATCCCACAGATAGAGGAGCCTGGCGAGCTGCAGTCCATGTGGTCGCAAAGAGTCAGACATAACTGTGCAGCTGAGCACCTTTTATGTAACAGGCATTCAATAACATTTGTTTTTAATTTACTTGAAAATAAATCAGATTCTACAAATTACAGTCGTAAAGCCTCACCTTTTTCTCTGATGTTTCAAAGCTTGAAAAGAAAACATAATGCCAGCAACTCTGTGGCTGCTAGCTCTGTTTCCAAGGAAACAGAGAATAAATCATCAAAAACAAAATAAGGATTTTCAACCTGATTACCCTTTTCTCACCAGTTCAGTCTCCATTGCTGCAAAATGAAAGGCAACATAACCTCAGCCCTGCAATCCAGATTTTCAATTCTATTTGTGCTGTCTCTCACTATTAAAACCAGGAGAAAAATTTAATCTCTTGGGTTATATGTTGGTTTTCTCCTAGAGAGTTAAACTCATTCACAAGGATGAAGAATACCTTTTGAATATAAAATACCATGTACATTTGCTGAATAAGTTAATATGTTTTAACATCAAAACTGTCAAATGTTTAAATTATTGAATCTCAGATTTAACATTTCTTGGGAATAATATAAGTAATGAGAATTTCTAAGAAAAGGATAAAGAGTTCTAGGATGAAATGTTTTATTTAAAGAAATAAAGAGGAGAGGATGAAAAACTGATAGGAATCAAGGGGGAAATAATTGCATTTTCATTTCACAGAGCAAAATACCATTATAACATTGTTCTTTTTTCTGCAGATTTGTATCTACTGTGATAAAAATCATGCTCTGTAACAATATAGGTAGCTATAGATAACAAAACTTTGATTTATCATTGTCATATTACCTAGTGGTGCTATGTGTTTTATAAAGGCAGTGTTCCTTTCAAATCAACACATTTTACATCTTAAATTTACAAAATGTTATGTGTTAGTTATATCTCAGTAAAGCTGGGGGAGTAAAAAGCAGTATTCCTCTATTTAAAAAATGTAGTTAAAACCAGAAGATTCTCTTTGGGGTAAAGTGCACAATAGAAATTTGCTTTAATGAAAGTGCAGTTCAGGAGGGCCTAGGTGGCATATTAATATTTTTTAGATAATGAATACTGAAATTCAGATAATAGCGCTAATGGGAAAGAATGATTCATATCACCATTGTTTGGGGACTTCCTTACATCAGTTTTCCACTTATGTATCTACTTCCCCCAAAGGATTCCAGCTTTTTAAAGGCCTGGCCTACACGAGGGTGTTGGTCATTTTTAATACATACACTCAGTATCTAGTAATTGGAGGTATTCTTCCATGTTTTTGAATATATATATTCAATTTTGAATATATATTTATTTAATAATACCCTATACTTTACATGAAGGTTTAGCTACATCTGGCCTTTTACTATGAAAGGCAAAATTTGTGGTATTCAAACACATTTTAATTATAAACACTTAAAAAAGACTTGGAGAATAAAATATTAATCTAGAAATTTAGCTAACATAAAAACCTTAATGTTAAGAGAGAATATATAGTACCAACATGTGAAACACACACGCACTTACTTTGAGAACAGTAAGACATATAGGAAAAAATGGTGAGTTCTGGCGAAAGGACATGTTTATATATTTAAGCAAAGTATGGAACATGATAAGACCTATAGAAATATTAGCAAAGGATCTGGAAATGTATCCTCATTTGTACACTGAGGAAGTTGAGGAAGTTGCACTAAATCAGAAGTCACCAAACTTTCTATAAAGGGCCAGATAATATTTTCAGCCTTGTGGGCCGTAAAGTCTCTGTCACAATTACTCAACTCCTGTTGTAACATGAATGGACCTGCAGATAATAGGTAAATAAATATGATTGTGTTGTAATAAAACTTTATTTACAAAAACAGGCAGTGGGCCAAATTTGGCCTCTTGGCCATAGTTTGTTGATCCCTGGGCTAGAAAATTCTCCCAATATTCCAGATTCAATATCCTATACCTATGAATATTAACGTTAGCCAATGCCACTTTTCTGATTTTCCAACTCATTAGACATTGGTCAAGAAGTGCAACTAATGATGAAAGAGCAGAAAACTTAGCTTTTAAGTGTTTTTCAAACTTTAGCTAAATGTACGTCAGTTTAACCAGAGTTCTATTTAATATCACTGTGCATATGCATGAAATATTGTGACATTGCTTGATATAGTATTATGACTAATTTTATTAATAGATCTATTTAAATTAACTACCTAATATATTTTATGAAGCATATTCATATATATATGGATATAAGAAATCTCTCTAAGAAACTTTAAGGCAAAATAATCACCACTAATTTTTTTGTTGTATTTGCACCATTAATTTTTATGAATCTTAAGTTTCCTTTTAGGGGGCTAGGGGCCAAAGTAATAGTCACTCATATGTTAGGTCAGAAAGCTAAGCCTACACAAAGTTCTACATTGCCTTTCTTACCATATGAGTGTCTCATCTACAAGATTCTTAATGCATGACTCCCCTGATCCTGGTGATAGACCAGAGAGAAAATAATCACATGTAAATATTTTTTTATGCTAAAAGCATTTTATACTTCCCTGGTGGCTCAGACAGTAAAGCATCTGTCTACAATGTGGGAGATCAGGGTTCGGTCCCTGGGTTGGGAAGATTGCCTACGGAAGGAAATGGCAACCGACTCCAGTACTATTGCCTGGAAAATTCCATGGATGGAAGAGCCTGGTAGGCTACATACAGTCCATGGGGTCACAAAGAGTCAGACACAACTGAGCGACTTCACTTCACTTCAAAAGCAGGGTAAGTAGAAGGTTTCTATGGAACTTGAGGGACAAACTCCTGTTTAAGATAATCTCGGTAAAAATGAGATGATGGTGGAAGCAAACTGACATTTCTAGGAAGAATTGCTATGGGTGGATTTCCCTGGTGGTCCAGTGGTTAAAAATCCACCTGCCAATGCAGGAGACTCTGGAAAGAGTCCACATGCCATGGAGCAACTAAGCCCACGCGCTGCATGCGCATGCCTAGAGCCCATGCCTAAAGCCCATGCTCCATAAGAAGAAAGGCCCCAGCAATGAGAAGCCCTGCACATCACAATGAAGAGTAGCCCCGGCTCGCTGCAACTAGACAAAGCCTGCACATAGCAACAAAGACCCAGCACAGCCAAAAATAAATAAGTAAAAATTTTAAAACAAAATTGTTATGGGTATCTTGTTTTCCTTGATTAGTTAGCCTTTTAACGCTAAATTACTTATGACCTGATAAGAAGCAAAGGGAGTTTCCAAGGAGTCTAAACTTCAAAATGAACTTTTGTCAGCTAAGAGTTTAATGTAAGGAGGCCTGGTTCAGTTTTTATCTTTGACCCACAATTTTTAATGATTTGGGAAATTAATTATCTTGAGCCTCAGTTTCATCATCTGAAAAACAGGAAGAATAATTCTACTCTGGGGATTGCTGGGAAGATTACAAATATCTGTGTAAAGTGTGATACGGTAAAATAACTGTGATATGTATTAGAAACACAAAAAATGTAACTAGTATTACTGTGAGCTTCATAGCACTTGGCTACTTAGAAAAGCTAGTAGTAGACTCAGTAAACTCAAAAAGACTTTCCTGGTACCAGAATGAAAAATAAAAAGAAAGACTAGTGGTTCACAAGTAACAGAACATAAGGACCACCATCTTTTTAATCTGTCAAACAGGCTAACAAGATATATGGCACCAATTCAGAAATACCGATTAAATTACAAAAGGTGCGAAGTCCTTTAAAGGAGAGATGAATACACGTTACTAACAGGCAGCAGAAAGATGCACGATCTTTTAGCATTTTTAGGGGATGGGTAGTTTCCCCAAGGGAAGCACATTTCAGTGAAAGCACAGAGCTTCTGTGGACAGTTGATTTCGGACCCCTGTCACACCTATGGTCCAGGGCAGCGTCCAGCATGTGTCTGTTTCTCTGTTTTAGTGGCTCTTCTTAAGGCTGTGTGACACTTTTCCCCTCTGTATTGCGAGGCTTACTGCAAACACACAGCTGCTATTATGCTTCTTAAGCCCTTTCTGCTGGGCAGTTGCCAGCTGCTAAAACCCTGCTTCAAAGACCCCAAGAAATGAAACATATGGGAAGATTCCAGGCTCACTTGCTGGATGTTGTGGAGGCCAATGCCAAGATAAGCACAATAAGGGTCCCTGGGTCCACTGTTCTGAAAACCTTCAATTCAGTGAGTCACATTATAAAGCTCTAGGAACTCCCCTCCAATAGGTTCTGCATGACTAATACCCATTTGGTTCTTTGGGCAGAGACAGAGCCAGTAGGCAGAATCTGTCTGGGAGGGGTTAGCCTGATTTTCAACTTGTTATATCTTTTCCTGTGTCTTGTGGGTGAGTCACATGCTGTGAGTTTTAAGCAGACAGGTATGTACTGGCACCCATGTCTGCTCAGTCTAGCCTAACAATTCCTACTCCAGTGCTCCTGACTTACCCTGATGGCTATGTGGATGGAAGACAACAAGTCCCCCTTTCTCCTAACTGGTGCCAAGATGGGTCCCTCCAAGCAGTCTGTTAAAAGAATCCAAAAAATAAGGGTAAGACTGAGGTCAGAAACTGAGGTGACAAGTTTCCAAAGTGTAAAGAAGCTGTTGTTGGTGCTATTGAGTCACTCAGTCATGTCTGACTCTGCAACCCGATGGACTGCAGCACGCCAGACCTCGCTGTCCCTATCTCCCAGAGTTTGCTCAAATTCATGTGCATTGAGTCAGTGATGCCATCCAACCATCTCATCCTCTGTCGTCCCCTTCCCCTCCTGCCCTCAATCTTTAAAGCAGAGTGAAAAGCAGAACAAAGTCAAGGTTTCAAGACAACAACCAGCGGCTTCAAGTCTGAATATAAGAAAAGGCAAGAACCAGAGTCTAAGGAGCAAAATGAAGATGATTGCTGGGGGGTGCCATCAGAGTTAGACAAGAGCAAGGGAACTCAAAATATATCATAGTTAATATATCATAGTTAAATAGAGCATACTTCTATGGTCAGATGCCAACATGCCTTGGAAGCCCCAGATATGCTTCTATGGACCTCCCTGATTCCTCTCATCCATATCTACCTCTCCATGCTAAATATAAGCATCGTGGATTAATGGTACTAATATTGTGTGAAACTGGTAATGGTCCTCATCAGATATTTGGACACCCATGTTCATAGAAGCATTATGTGTTCATGACAAAAATGTAGAAGCTACCCAAGAGTCCATATATAAATGAATAGATAAACAAAATATGGTGTGTGTGTGTACACAATATATGTGTTTATACAACAGAATATAATTCAGCCTTAAAGAGTAAGGGAGTTCTGACACCTGCTACAACATAGATGAATCTTGAGGACATTATGCAAAATGAAATAAGCCAGTCACAAAAAGATAAATACCATATGATTCCACCTATATGAGGCTCCAAGAGCAGTCAAATTCATAGAAATAGAAAGTAGAACATGGTTATCAGGGGCTGGGAGGGGCAAGGGTACAGAATTTCAGTTTTGCAAGATGAAAGAAGCCTGGAGATGAAAGGTGGTGATGGTTGCATAACAATGTAAATGCAAGTAAGACTACTGAATCGTACACTAAAAAATGGTTAAGATAGTAAATCTTATGTTTTATGTATTTTACTACAATTTTTTCAAGGGGTGATTGCCTTGGAGGATTATCACTTTTCATAGCAGTGGTGACTGGTGTGAATCATACACAAATTCTGTCCTCAATGCGTTTTCAGTTTAGCGAGAAATCCAATGATTCTTGTTCTTAGGAAAGAGAAAATATCAAAAGATATTTTTAGGAATGTTTAGTCTCATTCACAAATAGAAGTGTCTTCCTTTTGGCACCACCAAGAAGCGAATATTTTGCTGCCAAGATGTTAAGTTTCCTGGGGAGTAATTAATAGCCCATCCTACTATGAGAGAAAGCAGGGGAGGAAAAGGAGGCAGATTAGGATAAAGTGTTATGTGGAATGCAGTGTGCTCAAGAAAAATCAGAAAAAAAGAGGAAAGGATGGGAAATGAAGATAACAGAAGTGAAAAGTAGAAAGAAACATAAAATCTGAAGAAAAAGAAAAAAATGTAGCGGTGCTCTGCTTAGTCAGTCATGTCCGACTGTTTGCAACCACATGGACTATAGCCCACCAGGTTCCTCTGTCCATGGGATTCTCCAGGCCAGAATACTGGAGTGGGTTGCCATGCCCTCCTCCAGGGGATCTTCCCATCCCAGGGATCAAACACAGGTTTCCCACATTGCAGGTGGATTCTTTACCAACTGAGCCACCAGAGAAGCCCTCTACTAAAGTCTGTGAACCCCTAGCAGTGAGCATGACAACAAGGGCCTTGGAACTTTAAGGCACAATAATCTGTCAGCAGAAGAGCTCAACAGTAAAGACATTGTGGAACACATGGGAGAACAAGAGAAGGCTCTGCACATGGACATCACCAGATGGTCAACACCGAAATCAGATTGATTATACTCTTTGCAGCCAAAGATGGAGAAGCTCTATACAGTCAGCAAAAATAAGACCTGGAGCTGACTGTGGCTCAGATCATGAACTCCTTATTGCCAAATTCAGACTGAAATTGAAGAAAGTAGGGAGAGAGAAACTGAGTATGGACCTCAGCTCCGCTCAACCTGTGAGCTGTTGTAACCCTCTGTAGGAGAAGGGAAGCCTAAACAACATCTATAGGCTTTCTCTAGAACAGTGCTCCTACAACTTTTGTAAGCATCAGAATCCTCTTGAAGGCTTATTAAAACAGAGAACGCTGTGCTGACACCCAGAGATTCTTCTTTAGTAGATCTTGGTTGGGAACTGAAAATTTGCATTTCTAACAACTTCCCAGGTGATGCAGGATGCTATTCATTTGGGGACCACACTATAAGAACCACAACTCTAGAATTAAAGAGGTATAGAATATTGCATCAGTTTTCGGGTTTTTTATTGCTTAAGAAGGAAGGCCCAAAGCAATAATTGTAGTAAGGGACTGTACTAAAAACGTTTAAATCCAGGTAAACCTAGTCCATTCAATAACACAGTAATCCAAGTCTATGCCCCAACCAGTAATGATGAAGAAACTGAAGTCGAACGGGTCTATGAAGACCTACAAGACCTTCTAGAACTAACACCCAAAAAAGATGTCCTTTTCATTATAGGGGACTGGAATGCAAAAGTAGGAAGTCAAGAAACAACTGCAGTAACAGGCAAATTTGGCCTTGGAGTACAGAATGAAGCAGGCCAAAGGCTAATAGAGTTTTGCCAAGAGAATGCAATGGTCATAGCAAACACCCTCTTCCAACAATACAAGAGGAGACTCTACACATGGACATCACCAGATGGTCAACACTGAAAACAAATTGTTTACATTCTTTGCAGCCAAAGATGGAGAAGCTCTGTACAGTCAGCAAAAATAAGACCGGGAGCTGACTGTGGCTCAGACCATGAACTCCTTATTGCCAAATCAAGACTTAAATTGAAAAAAATAGGGAAAACCCCTAGGCCATTCAGGTAAGACCTAAATCAAATCTGTTATGATTATACAGTGGAAGTGACAAGTAGATTCAAGGGACTAGATCTGATAGACAGAATGCCTGATGAACTATGGACAGAGGTTCATGACATTGTACAGGAGACAGGGATCAAGACCATCCCCAAGAAAAAGAAATGCAAAAAAGCAAAATGGCCATCTGAGGAGGCCTTACAAATAGCTGTGAAAAGAGGAGAAGTGAAAAGCAAAGGAGAAAAGGAAAGATATACCCACTTGAATGCAGGGTTCCAAAGAAGAGCAAGGAGAGACAAGAAAGCCTTCCTCAGTGATCAATGCAAAGAAATAGAGGAAAACAATAGAATGGGAAAGACTAGAGATCTCTTCAAGAAAATTAGAGATACCAAGGGAATGTTTCATGCAAAGATGGGCTCAATAAAGGACAGGAGTGCTATGGACCTGACAGAAGCAGAAGATATTAAGAAGAGGTGGCAAGAATATGCAGAAGAACTGTACAAAAAAGATCTTCATGACCCAGATAATCACAATGGTGTGATCACTCACCTAGGGCCAGACATCTGAAATGTGAAGTCAAGTGGGACATAGGAAGCATTACTACGAGCAAAGCTAGTGGAGGTGATGGAATTCCAGTTGAGCTATTTCAAATCCTGAAAGATGAGGCTCTGAAAGTGTTGCACTCAATATGTCAGCAAATTTGGAAAACTCAGCAGTGGCCACAGGACTGGAAAAGGTCAGTTTTCATTCCAATCCCAAAGAAAGGCAACACCAAAGAATGTTCAAACTACCGCACAATTGCACTCATCTCACACGCTAGTAAAGTAATGCTCAAAATTCTCTAAGCCAGGCTTCAACAATATGTGAACTGTGAACTTCCAGATGTTCAAGCTGGTTTTAGAAAAGGCAGAGGAACCAGAGATCAAATTGCCAACATCCACTGGGTCATCGAAAAAGCAAGAGAGTTCCAGAAAAACATCTATTTCTTCTTTATGTCAAAGCCTTTGACTGTGTGGATCACAATAAACTGTGGAAAATTCTGAAAGAGATGGGAGTACCAGACCACCTGACCTGCCTCTTGAGAAATCTGTATGCAGGGCAGGAAGCAACAGTTAGAACTGGACATGGAACAACAGACTGGTTCCAAATAGGAAAAGGAGTATGTCAAAGCTGTATATTGTCACCCTGCTTATTTAACTTATATGCAGAGTACATCATGAGAAATGCTGGGCTGATTGAAGTACAAGCCGGAATCAAGATTGATGCGAGAAATATCAATAACTTCAGATATGCAGATGACACCACCCTTATGGCAGCAAGCGAAGAAATAAAGAGCCTCTTGATGAAAGTGAAAGAGGAGAGTGAAAAAGTTGGCTTAAAACTCAACATTCAGAAAATGCAGATCACAGTATCCAGTCCCATCACTTCATGGCAAACAGATGGGGAAACAGTGGAAACAGCGGCTGACTTTATTTTCGGGGGCTCCAAAATCACTGCAGATGGTGACTGCAGCCATGAAATTAAAAGATACCTACTCCTTGGAAGAAAAGTTATGGCCAACATAGATAGCATATTAAAAAGCAGAGACATTACTCTGCCAACAAAGGTCTGTCTAGTCAAGGCTATGGTTTTCCCAGTAGTCATGTATGGATGTGAGAGTTGGTCTATAAAGAAAGCTGAGTGCCAAAGAATCGATGCTTTTGAACTGTGGTGTTGGAGAAGACTCTTGAGAGTCCCCTGGACTGCAAGGAGATCCAACCAGTTCATCCTAAAGGAGATCAGTCCTGACTATTCATTGGAAGGACTGATGTTGAAGCTGAAACTCCAATACTTTGGCCCCCTGATGCGAAGAACCAACCCATTTGAAAAGACCCTGTTGTTGGGAAAGATTGAAGGTGGGAGAAGGGGCAACAGAGAATGAGATGGTTGGATGGCATCACTGACTCAATGGACATGAGTTTGAGTAGACTCCTGGAGTTAGTGATGGACAGGCAGGCCTGGCTTGCTGCAGTCCATGGGGTCACAAGGAGTCGGACACAACTGAGCTTCTCCACTGAACTAAAACCTTGTCCACCATTTGGTCTCTTCATGCAGTGGTTAAGAGTGTGAATGCTCAGTCAGACAGATTGGACTGTGTCACTTTCTATCAGTGTGGCTTTGGGCAAGTTTGTTAACCTTTACAACCCCCTATTTTTCTCATCTTTAAAATTAGAATAATATAGCACCAAATTAATGGGGTTGTGCAAAGAAAAACTTGTTGATGCATGTACAAGGACTTAGCACAGTACCATGGCACGTGGTAAATGTAGCAGGCATCTGTTTGGGGCAATCCTGCATCCATCTGTGCTACTTTTGCACCAGTCCCCAATCACCTCTCCCCATTGCGTATAGCTTTTTAAAATCTGAATCTTAGGAACAAAGCCAAAATAATAACCTGCCACACTGATCTTCTCAGTTTACCACGAAAACCATTTCACCCTGTGGCAGGTAATTTATAGGTAAACATATAAGACTATATATTGTCTTTATGGAAATGTTTAATCTTTGAGTATTCCCTCTAGTGTTTACTAGAGAAAAAGAACAATAACTCCAGAAGTTTCCTGAGTCAATTAATTATTTTCAATTACAATATTTTTTATTATCTTGTATTCATAGTACTGTGCCAGAAGTGTTCAAGGTAAGCAAGGAGTGTCTATTAATTAATTTGTGATGAAAAGCTGAAACTAGCTGATACTATGAAATGCAACTTTAAAAATTATCTGCAAATTCAGTAGAGATTATTAATTTGGGAAGAGAATAGTTTTAATTGCAATAAAACAAATGACTAATTTTAGTTCTCTTCTGTTCGAGGACGTGCTTATAATCGTTGAGAAATGACCAGGTTAATAATTTCTCTGGTTATACGGCCCTCTCTCAGTATACACAGGAATTGGTTCCAGGATGCTCTGCAGATATCAATATCTGTGATGCTCAAGTTTCTTACAATCAGCAAGACTGGTTGAATCCAAGGATGTGGAACCCACAGATAAGGAGGGCTGATGTATCATGAGGGAGCATTCTGGGCTGTGGCTTCAAGGCAAGTTTATATGCTATAACCTCTTAGAGGAATGCATACCTTTGCCCCCTACACCGTAAGAAAACAAGGACTGGACGTCCCTTGTGGTTCAGTGTTTAAAAATTCACCTGCCAATGCAGCATCAGATCAGTTCAGTCACTCAGTCGTGTCCGACTCTTTGCGACCCCATGAAACGCAGCACACCAGGCCTCCCTGTCCATCTACATGGGTTCAATTCCTGGTCCAGGAAGATCTCACATGCTGCAGGGCAACTAAGCCTGTGCACCACAACTACTGAAGCCTGCACCTAGAGCCCATGCTCCACAACAGAAGCCACCACAACCAGAGGCCCGCACACCCCAACTAGGGAGTGGCCCCCCTACTGCAACTAGAGAAAGCCCGCATGCAGCAACAAAGACCCAGCACAGCAATAAATAAATGAATAAATATTTTAAAAAGAATTAGCAACCAAATAGACTTCAAAAAAAGAAAACAAACACTGATATGGTTCTATTATGTAAGAGCACTCCCCAGGGACACACAAGCAGGATATATGCTCTAAGGGCTGAAGACTGTTGGGGATTATTTTTGCTTTTTTAAAAAACGGCTTCTCTTTTCATTATGCGTTTTGGATGACTTCATGTAGCAGATAGCTTTAGTTGCTACCTGTAATCTTCTGCTTCTTCCCTTGGGAGCCATCCTTTCTCTTCCACGTAACCCAGTCCTTCAGGGAGGCCAGTCCCAGATCCAGCTCTGTGAGGGGAGGGGAACGGATGGTACTTCTTATTTTAGACTGGTGTGTGACAAGGGTTTATGAAACAATTCTGGCTATGATGAGATGAGGGGAAGTCTGCTGGGGACACTTCCTCACTCTTAAAAAAGGGCACATGAAAATGAGGTGAGATCTTCTGCTGGGCTAGTTTATGTCTGCGTCGGAACTGAGATAAGGGGCTGCTGCTGCTAAGTCGCTTCAGTCATGATGTCCAACTCTGTGTGACCCCATAGATGGCAGCCCACCAGGCTGCCCTGTCTCTGGGATTCTCTAGGTAGGAACACTGGAGTGGGTTGCCATTTCCTTCTCCAATGCATGAAAGTGAAAAGTGAAAGTGAAGTCGCTCAGTCGTGTCCGACTCTTCGCGACCCCATGGATTGCAGCCTACCAGGCTCCTCCGTCCATGGAATTTTCCAGGCAAGAGATAAGGGGCAGCCATTTTGTAATTAGGAAGGGAGCTAGCCTTAAGATGAAAATCCCAAGAGCTTGGTGATTTCACTGAGAGGCTGAATTCAGTAGCCCTAGAGGCATCTTTTCTAAGGACTCTTTGTTAAGTAAGATAGTAAAATTTCCCTATTGCTTGACCCATTTTTATCTTAACAGTCATCTCAGTTCAGTTCAGTTCAGTTGCTCAGTTGAGTCCGACTCTTTGTGACCTCATGAATTGCATGCAGCACGCCAGGCCTCCCTGTCCATCACCAACTCCCAGAGCTCACTCAAACTCACGTCCATGGAGTCAGTGATGCCATCCAACCATCTCATCCTCTGTCATCCCTTTCTCCTCCTGCCCCTAATCCCTCCCAGCATCAGAGTCTTTTCCAATGAGTCAACTCTTTGCATGAGGTGACCAAAGTATTGGAGTTTCAGCTTTAGCATCAGTCCTTCCAAAGAACACCCAGGACTGAACTTCTTTAGAATGGACTGGTTGAATCTCCTTGCAGTCCGGGGGACTCTCAAGAGTCTTCTCCAACACCACAGTTCAAAAGCATCAATACTTCAGCACTCAGCTTTCTTCACAGTCCAACTCTCATATCCATACATGACTACTGGAAAAACCATAGTCTTGACTAGACGAACCTTTGTTGGCAAAGTAATGTCTCTGCTTTTGAATATGCTATCTAGGTGGGTCATAACTTTCCTTCCAAGGAGTAAGCGTCTTTTAATTTCATGGCTGCAATCACCATCTGCAGTGATTTTGGAGCCTCCAAAAATAAAGTCTGACACTGTTTCCACTGTTTCCCCATCTATTTGCCATGAAGTGATGGGACCAGATGCCATGATCTTCGTTTTCTGAATATTGAGCTTTAAGCCAACTTTTTCACTCTCCTCTTTCACTTTCATCAAGAGGTTCTTTAGCTCTTCTTCGCTTTCTGCCATAAGGGCGGTGTCATCTGCATATCTGAGGTTATTGATATTTCTCCTGGCAATCTTGATTCCAGCTTGTGCTTCATCCATCCCAGCATTTCTCTTGATGTACTCTGCATATAAGTTAAATAAACAGGGTGACAATATACAGCCTTTCCTATTTGGAACCAGAATGGAGTATTGAGTGAAAAACTGAATATGGAAACATGAGTGTACCTGGAGACATGAAATAGGAGGAGGAGACAAATGTAGAGAGAAATGAAGAACCAAAGCACAGGAAATTCAGTCTGAAATTAGATTTTCCTCATTTTAATATTCTTTTCCAAATCACTGTCCAATGTCAATATATCTTCAATGCCTCTTCCTTGAATATTGTTTTCTAATTGTTTTTCTTCAGAGTATCACTGAGGAAAGGCATAGTAGGTGGTGTTCACAGGGGCAGGTATACAAGAACCTTGCTTTTCTTATATGAGTTTTGATGTGGTAGGCATGGAATAAGATAGATGGAGATTGACATGTCATTTTGATTACTGATAAAGCAGATATTGGAGAATGTGGTTTATGTCTGTGAGTTATATGGAACCCCAGAATTAGATACACCCCACCCAGGTATGGACCCCCACTCCATAGGGGCTACTCCTGTAACAATGTGGCTTGGACACACAGATGCTTCCTGTGGCCACTGGCCTCCAAGAGGAGGGGAGGAGGAACAGTGGTGTTCTGATTGCCCAGTTCTGGCTCCCCAGTTAATGGGCAGATCACTTCTTTTCCTAGGGCAGAGTGTAGGGATGGAGAGAATTGCACTAACTGATATCCCTTCACTGGAAGAAAACACCAAGATGGGGAATAAATGTTCCTGCTAAAGATAACCATTTTATAGTTAAAGCAAAGTCAGTTACCCCCACAATGGTATAATTATTTTTACAGGGAAGGGTAGCCAGCATGTAGAGTAATTTTTATATTTACAGTAGATTACTTGAGGTTTACTGGCACCATAACCAAGCAGGTTCAAGTTCGGCAGAACAGAAAAAGACACCAGAATTTAAAGAAACAGTATCTATTCACTTGCACTCTAGAGAAACATTCTAAATATGTAATTTGGCAGTTATTTCTACTATTTTTAAGCTAAAATAAATCTTACTGGGAGAATAATTATCACATGCATGTGGTCCATAATGCATGTTTATAATGTGTGTATGGTGAAAGTGTTCGCCCTACTCTGGCAATTACTTTTGAAGATGATTTTTTCTAATTATATATCATCAAATGTGTATTTCATTTCACTTGCTCTTTCCTCCTGATGTTATGAAAATAAAGTCCTCAGTTTATAAATGAACTTTGGGAGCAAAATTTGCTTACAAGGCCTTTTGAATTCAGACTGCATGATAAATTTCTAGTTTCTTAAGGAGGCTCACTAGCTTTTAATTACCATTCAAATGTAGCACACAAAATAGTATAAAATCGAATGTATTCAATCACATAGTTTCTATGCTACATTGTGCTCCTAATTCTAACCTGGACTATCAGAAATATATCTAATTCCCTGCCATTTAGCCCTAGTCCCAAATCCCAGGAGAGAGCATTCCTCTTCACCCTCAACCTCTAGGCTGAAACTGTCATGGAAGTGGAAACAAAAACGTGTCTATGGTGGTAGATGGGGTAGTGATGGAACTGGGGAGGACAAGAGCATTCACCATGGGAATTCACCTGCTGACTGGGGACTGGGCAACCGGACCACAGTGGCACTGATGGCAACTTAGTTACAGGAGGGCACAGCTCTGGGGTCTCATATTGGTCTGGAGCCTAGGGTCAGAGGTGGGAACAACTATTGGGCACAAAAGTATCTTAAACTTACAGAGACAACTGAAAAATATGGCAATCTGTTTACTCACATATAAGTGGTACCATATAACTTGAAAATGACATACATTTCATTTTTTTCTATCTCTTTTCAAAGAAGTATGAATATTCTTTTACAGTATGATTCAAAACCAACTCAGCATCATGATACATAACAAATATTTTGGCTAGGAAAACCAGAGTAGAGATATTTACAGTCTCCTACTCTGGAAATTCGGAGAAGGCGATGGCAACCCACTCCAGTACTCTTACCTGGAAAATCCCATGGACGGAGGAGCCTGGTGGGCTGCAGTCCATGGGGTCGCTAGAGTTGGACACGACTGAGCGACTTCACTTTCACTTTTCACTTTCATGCATTGGAGAAGGAAATGGCAACCCACTCCAGTGTTCTTGCCTGGAGAATCCCAGGGACGGGGGAGCCTGGTGGGCTGCCGTCTATGGGGTCACACAGAGTCGGACACGACTGAAGTGACTTAGCAGCAGCAGCAGTAACTCCAGAAATTGAGATAGCAACTGTCAAGTAATTAAGCCAAAACATTATCTTTTCTCTCTCACTCTACTGACCAGATACTTTAGGGCAATCCTTAGAGGGGAGTCAGACCATCTTATGGGATGAAGCAGACGTTGGACTGAGTCAGGTTCACAGAGTTATATGAAGAAGGAAGTAGTAAATTTATCTGAAGCTGGGGGTCAGAGCTGGAGAGAAGAGGGCACTTAAGATAGGTGCAATTATCCTTCAATTAAAAAAAAAATAAATTTTTTAAAAAGATAGGCTTCAGTGATTGTGATACTTGAAAGGAGACTATCTCCTATGTTCACCCATCACGTACATAGCAAAGGAATGAAGGTTAAATAACCTGTGGTACCAGGGAACTGCAATTATGTGGGGCTTTGCTGGACTTCCCTGGTGGCTCAGACAGTAAAGCGTCTGTCTACAATGTGGGAGACACTGGTTCGATTCCTGGGTTGGGAAGATCCCTTGGAGAAGGAAATGGCAATCCACTCCAGTACTATTGCCTGGAAAATCCCATGGATAGAGGAGCCTGGTAGGCTACAGTCCATGGGGTCGCAAAGAGTCAGACATGACTGAGCAAATTCACTTTTGACTTCACTTGCTGGTATAAGGGATGTAACAAGAAGTAAGTCTGAAGGCTCCAGACTATCCAGGATGTAGATGCTACTGCCTTGTATTTGAGCCCATCCTCACAATCTTTGACTTCCCTCGTGCACAGTTGGTAAAGAATCCACCTGCAATGCGGGAGACCCCAGCTCAATTCCTGGGTCAGGAAAATGCGCTGGAGAAGAGACAGGCTACCCATTCAAGTATTCTTGGTTTTCCCTTGTGGCTCAGCTGGTAAAGAATCCGCCTGCATGTGGGAGACCTGGGTTCAATCCCTGGTTGGGAAGATACCCTGGAGGAGGGAAAGGCTACCCACTCCAGTATTCTGGCCTGCGAATTCCATGGACTATATAGTCCATGGGGTTGCAAAGAACTGGACATGACTGAGTGACTTTCACTATCACTCACAGAATCTTCTGGAAACCTTTTCCAAAAAATGAGTTATTATTACTCCTATTGCTATTAAAAAAAAAAACCTTTATAAACCTTATTCATAATTCAAACAGAAGGTTATATATATATGGTAAAAAGCCAAAGTTGCTCTCTCTACCTCCATACCTACTCACTTAGTCTTTTTCATCTTGGAATTTTTTCAGTCACAGACTATATTACAAGAATATCTCAGCAATACATATAGGTGTCAACTGTTTCTTTAAAATTTATTTGAGTTTTGTAAAATCAGAAACAGATCTGTCACATCCTCAGGAACCTGGTATTTTTTTCCCCTAGTGTGCACATATTTATAAATAAACATACATATAACACACCCAAGTCACTTATCAGTAATGGAATCTTGCATTTAAAAATTTTTTATGTAACTTTTTCAAACCTATATACAAGCAGAGAAAATAATATAGTGAATTTTTATATTTTCTATACTCTAATCATCCTGCTACAACAATTTGTAATATTTTCCTTTCTTAATTTACACTCCACTTTCCCTTTTCTGCTGGTGTTTTAAACAAATCTTGACTATATATTATTTCACTAAAAAATACCTCTATTCATACCTTTCACAGGTAAATATTTTGATATATTCACAATACCATTATCACACAAAGGAAAGTTAACACTTAGAATCACATAGCATTTATTCCACATGCAGTTTTTCTCCATTATCTCAAAAATGTCCTTTACCTTGATTTGTTAGGATTGGAATCCAAGTAAGATCTACATGTTGCATTGACTTGAGACCAAACTAGTATCATTTCTTAAATTTCAGTTTTCACTTGCATCTATTTCCGGGTTTCCTTACAATTTCCATGGCATTTCTGTCTAATCATGTACCAATATAACACTATTTCAATTATGCAGATTCATAATATATATATTTTAATATTTGGTAGTACTTTATCCCTCCTTGATTCTTTTCTTACACCTTTCTGATTCTACTTGGTGTTTGTACTTTCAGTTATATTTTGTAATCAACTCATCTAGGAGAAGTGGGTCAGCCATGGCCTGTTGCAGGGTTAGGGGCACTGAGTGCAGCATGGGACCTTTTGAAGTAGGTCGCCATTATCTTCATTACCTCCACCATAGTTTGGCCTCAGGTCAAATAACAGGGAGGGAACACAGCTCCACCCATCAACAGAAAATTGGATTAAAGATTTACTGAGCTAGGCGTAGCCCATCAGAACAAGATCCAGTTTCCCCCTCATTCAGTCTCTCCCATCAGGAAGCTTCCATAAGCCTCTAATCCTTCTCCATCAGAGGGCAGACAGAATGAAAACCACAATCACAGAAAACTAACCAATCTGATCACATGAACCACAGCCTTGTTTAACTCAATGAAACTATAGAGCCATGCCCTGTAGGGCCACCCAAAACAGATGGGTCTTGGTGGAGAGTTCTGACAAAATGTGGTCCACTGGAGAAGAGAATGGCAAACCTCTTCAGTATTCTTGCCTTGAGAACGCCAAGAACAGTATGAAAAGCAAAAAGATAGGACACTGAAAGATGAACTTCCCAAGTCTATAGGTGCCCATATGCTACTGGAGATCAGTGGAGAAATAATTCCAGAAAGAATGAAGAGATGGTGCCAAAGCAAAAACAATACCCAGTTGTGGATGTGACTGGTGATGGAAGTAAACTCTGATGCCATAAAGAGCAATATTGCATAGGAACCTGGAATGTAAAGTCCATGAATCAAGGCAAATTGGAAGTGGTCAAAGAGAAGATGGCAAGAGTGAACGTTGATATTGTAGGAACCAGTGAACTAAAATGGACTGAAATAGGTGAATTTAACTCAGATAACCATTGTATCTGCTACAGTGGGCAAGAATCCCTTGCCCACAGAGAAATGGAGTAGCCATCAAAGTCAACAAGAGAGTCCAAATGTAGTACTTGTATGCAATCTCAAAAATGACAGAATGATCTCTGTTCATTCCCAAAGCAAACCATTCAATATCATGGTAATCCAAGTCGATGCCCCAACCAGTAATGCTGAAGAAGCCGAAGTTGAATGATTCTATGAAGACCTACAAGACCTTCTAGAACTAACACACAAAGAGATGTATTTTTCATTATAGGGGACTGGAATGCAAAAGTAGGAAGTCAAGAAATACCTGGAGTAACAGGCAAATTTATCCTTGGATTATAGAATGAATGAAGCAGGCAAGGCTAAAAGAGTTTTGCCAAAAGAAAGCAATGGTCATAGCAAACACCCTCTTCCAACACAAGAGAAGACTCTATACATGGACATCACCAGATGGTCAACACCAAAATCAGATTGTTTACATTCTTTGCAGCCAAAGATGGAGAAGCTCTATACAGTCAGCAAAAACAAGACTGGGAGCTGACTGTGGCTCAGATCATGAACTCATTATTGCCAAATTCAGACTTAAATTGAAGAAAGTAGGGAAAACCACTAGACCATTCAGTTATGACCTAAATCAAATCCCTTATGATTATACAGTGGAAGAGACAAAAAGATTCAAGGATTGGATCTGATAGAGTGCCTAAAGAACTATGAACGGAGGTTCATGACATTGTACAGGAGGGAGTGATCAAGACCATCCCCAAGAGAAAGAAATGCAAAAAGGCAAAATGGTTGTCTGAGGAGGCCTTACAAATAGCTGAGAAAAGAAGAGACGCTAAAGGCAAAGGAGAAAAGGAAAGATATACACATCTGACTGCAGAGTTCCAAAGAATAGCAAGGAGAGATAAGAAAGCCTTCCCCAGTGATCAGTGCAAAGAAATAGAGGAAAACAATAGAATGAGAAAGACTAGAGATCTCTTCAAGAAAATTAGAGATACCAAGGGAACATTTCATGCAAAGATGGGCTCGATAAAGGACAGAAATGGTATGGACTTAACAGAAGCAGAAGATATTAAGGTGGCAAGAATACACAGAAGAATTATACAAAAAAGATCTTCATGACCCAGATAATCACGATGGTGTGATCACTGACCTAGAGCCAGACATCCTGGAATGTGAAGTCAAGTGGGCCTTAGAAAGCATCACTACAAACAAAGCTAGTGGAGGTGATGAAATTCCAGTTGAGCTATTTCAAATCCTGAAAGATGAGGCTGTGAAAGTGTTGCACTCAATATGCCAGCAAATTTGGAAAACTCAGCAGTGGCCACAGGACTGGAAAAGATCAGTTTTCATTCCAATCCCAAAGAAAGGCAATGCCAAAGAATGCTGAAACTACTGCACATTGCACTCATTTCACATGCTAGTAAAGAAATGTTGAAGCCAGGCTTCAACAATATGTGAACCATGAACTTCCAGATGTTCAAGCTGGATTTAGAAAAGGCAGAGGAACCAGAGATCAAATTGCCAACATCCACTGGATCATCAAAAAAGCAAGAGAGTTCTAGAAAAACATCTACTTCTGCTTTATTGACTATGCCAAAGCCTTTGACTGTGTGGATCACAATAAACTGTGGAAAATTCTGAAAGAGATGGGAATACCAGACCACCTGACCTGCCTCTTGAGAAATCTGTATGCAGGTCAAGAAGCAACAGTTAGAACTGGACATGGAACAACAGACTGGTTCCAAATAGGAAAAGCAGTACGTCAAGGCTGTATATTGTTACCCTGCTTATTTAACTTATATGTAGAGTACATCATGAGAAAGCTGGACTTGATGAAGCACAAGCTGGAATCAAGATTGCCGGGAGAAATATCAATAACCTCAGATATGCAGATGACACCACCCTTATGGCAGAAAATGAAGCAGAACTAAAGAACCTCTTGATGAAAGTGAAAGAGGAGAGTGAAAAAGTTGGCTTAAAGCTCAACATTCAGAAAATGAGTATCATGGCATCCGGTCCCATCACTTCATGGCAAATAGATGGGGAAATGATGGAAACAGTGACATACTTTATTTTTTGGTGTTCCAAAATCACTGCACATGGTGACTGCAGCCATGAAATTAAAAGAAGCTTACTCCTTGAAAGGAAAGTTATGACCAACCTAGACAGCATATGAAAAGCAGAGACATTACTTTGCCAACAAAGGTCCATCTAGTCAAAGTTATGGTTTTCCCAGTGGTCATGTATGGATGTGAGAGTTAGAATATAAAGAAAGCTGAGCACTGAAGTATTGATGCTTTTGAACTGTGGTGTTGGAGAAGACTCTTGAAAGTTCCCTGGATTGCAAGGAAATCCAACCAGTCCATCCTAAAGGTAATCAGTCCTGAATATTCATTGGAAGGACTGATGTTGAAGCTGAAACTCCAATACTTTGGCCACCTGATAGGAAGAACTGACTCATTTGAAAAGACCCTGATGCTGGGAAAAATTGAAGGCGGGAGGAGAAGGGGATGACAGAAGATGAGATGGTTGGATGGCATCACTGACTCAATGAACATGAGTTTGGGTAAGCTCTGAGAGTTGGTGATGGACAGGGAAGTCTGGCATGCTGCAGTCCATGGGGTCGCAAAGAGTCGGACATGACTGAGTGACTGAACTGAGCTGAAGATTCATGTAGATTCAGAAAAAAACTGATGATAATGACTTAGGGAGAATTCACATCTTTACAACATGTCTTCCTGTCCAAGAATGTATCTTTTTATTTTTTTTATCTATATTTTTGTTATCAGGAGTATCTCACAGTTTTTCTTATATAGAGTTTACCCATTTTTAAAACTAATTTTGTTTCAGTATTATACTTCTGTTCTTCTAAATACAGTCTACTCCAATTCTACATATACAGGGCAGAAAATAAACACAGATGTAAAAACAGTCTTTTGGACTCTGTGGGAGAAGATGAGGGTGGGATGATTTGACAGAATAGCACTGAAACATATATATTACCATATGTTAAACAGATGACCAATGCAAGTTCGATGCCTGAAGCAGGACACCCAAAGCCAGTGCTTTGGGACAACCCAGAGAGGTAGGGTGGGGAGAGAGATGGGAGGGGATTTCAGAATGGGGGCACACATGTATATCCATGGCTGATTCATGTTGATGTATGGCAAAAACCATCACAATATTTTAAAGTAATTATCCTCTAATTAAAATAAATAATTACAAAAATAAATAGTCTATTCTTCCATTATTTCTTTTATCTGCTTATTGTTTATATGAAGCTATTGACTTTATATTAATTTTATATCCTATGTCTTTACTAAATTATCTTACTATAATTTCTATTAATTTTTCCATATAGTTTTTGTTTTCTAGTTAATCATGTTATCTGCAAAGAGAGTTTTTCATCTTCCTTTCAATTATTATGTAATTAAATGCTTTCTCTTGTCTAATTGTATTGGCTAAGACTTCTGCTTCCAATGTTAAATAGTAAATGGACATAGTGGTCAACTTTGACTTTTCCTACTTTTAGTAATGTTTTTCCATTAAAGAAGGAGCTGGCTTATGGGCTAAACTATCCTTCAATTCCTTTTAATTGAGTATTTTCAACTTGAATGGATGTTGAATTTTATCAAATGCTTTTCTGAAGGCAATGATCTGACTTTTCTCATTAGTTTTATTATGTTGATGAATCATATTAATTGATGTCCTACTATGGAAAAACTCTTTTATTCTTGGAAAACACTTTATAAATATATATTATTTTAAAATACACTGTTGGTTCTCTTTGCTAATATTTAAGATTTTTTTGGATCACATAGTGGGGTTGGTTTTCTTTCTTTTTCTGTGCTCTGGACTGGATAAAATAGCATTGAGATGATATCATCTTCTGTCATTTATTTATTATGAAAGTTGCTCAGTCATGTCCGACTCTTGGTGACCCCATGGACTATACAGTCCAGGGAATTCTCTAGGCCAGAATACTGGGGTGGTAGCCCTTCCCTTCTCCAGGGGATCTTTCCAATCCAGGGATTGAACTCAGGTCTCCCTCATTGCAGGTGGATTCTTTACCAGGTGAGCTACAAGGGAAGCCCCTCATCTTCTATGGTTTGACAGAATTCCCCTGGGAATTTATCCTTTTTTGTTTCTAATGAAAATTCCTTACCTCTATCCTAGTTCTACAGAGTGTGGGGTCCAGGAAAAAAAAAACTGAAAGCACTGCTCTCCTACCCTTACTGCCAGAGATACTCACCCATAGAATTCACATTCTGGAACCACCAAAGAGGACACTATATTTTTTAAAGAAACAGGTATAATATTAATACCAAACAATAAAAAATCACATACAAAGAAATTTATAGAACAATCTCATTTATTCTGTGAACATACTAAAAACCACCAAATTTTATATACTATAAATCATCAATTTTATCTCAATAAAGCTGTTTTTAAAAGAAAGATCACTATAGCATGATTTCTTGATATCTCAGAGGGCTGAATGAATGAATGGTGTCAGTTACTAATATTGGGAGTGAAGACAGACAAATAGGTTTGGAAGAAAAGTTACTGAATTCAGCTTCAGTCAGGCCATAAAAACTATCTGAAGCTACAGAAGGGGATAAAATTACATAAGATGGAGACAAGCACATACAGTTGCAGAATCAAGGGCATATTCACTCTCCAGTATATTTCTTAAAATTCTATATGGAAATAAATTGAGCTTCCAAGTTATTAAAAACAAGCAGGAATTTCCTTGAAATTTTATTGTCTAAAAGATACATGATTATCATCACCGATATTCAATGGAATGTTCATTTGAACTCAGTATCATGGTCATTATCAGATGCTAAAACAATAACAAAGTTTAACTTTCAAAAACCTTTGTCTGAAAATTAATGTTAAAAAAGAGTCACCTCTGACAATAATGAGAGGAAATGACATCGCCTCTATGACTGACTTTCCTCTGAAGATTTATAAAAGTATCACTTATTTGTAGGAGAATGGCTGTGATAATATAGGCTATACATTAGTTAAGGTGATGAGTGTAAAATTTAGTCAGGTTAGAATCCCAGCCTCACAATGAATGAGGCAAACAATGGAGGATAACTTTTCTCATGGAGCTATAGCATTTGTCATTTTTTTGGGGGTTAAGGCTTCAAATTGACTTCTCACAAGGAGGCTACGAGCAGATTCTCTAGCAAATTGGCATCCTGGGGACAGTCAGGTACTTTGAAAATTTCTAATTAGGAGAAGTTAAAGGTTATATAAGCCCAACTGCCAAATTGATTGCCTAACCTTAAAAGCTAAACAGAATACACCTATCCCTTCCTACTTTCTCCTTATCTAAGGACTTGGTCTAGATACAAATTTTAAAATACAAACGCAAAGTTCTGTGATAAATCAGATCTGAGAACTATTAGAAGGGAGCCTGTTTAACAAGTTTAACAGACTCTGGTGACTATTCAGTCTTTATATCTGAGCACTCATAGTCCTAAGTAGTCCCACAACTGGCTTCAGTTTTGACTAATCAAGAGACAGGACAAGCTATATTGTTCTGTTCAGCAAGCTATATTCTTTCCATGCAACTTTTGTCCCTTAGGCATATTCTTGAAAGCAGAACAAATTCAGTCTGAAGTTACAGATACCATTGCCTATAGAAAAATCTAATCAAAGACCACTACCACACAGACACTGCTCAATTTTATAAATGATGTTATTCTTGGGGAAAAAAAGTCTGAATATCATCTATTTAATACAAATTGTTCTAGCAATTGTGGTTTAGAAAATATTCCTAGCCCAATTTTCATATGTCTTTACTAGCCTATAGATTAAAATGTGGTCACACTATAGCTATGCATAAATTATAATGGATCCAAATTCCATCCTCTTTAAACAGGAGCTGTTCCCCCCATCCCCCACCAAATGATTCTCATTATTTCTGAGAGTCCCCAAACAAGTGCCTTCTCCATATACAAAAATCCATCTTTAAGTTTTCATCACTGCATTCATTCAATTACTATATATTGGGCTCCTACTGTATGTGAGGGGACAGTAGCAGAATTGTATAGGCATCTCTGTCCTGCTCTTGGGGCATTCACAGTATTATTCCTGGTCTGCTCCAGTTCTCCTTTGTCAACCATCATTGCTGGCAAGCAGCTGGAAGAAAAGTTTATCACTGCCTCTGCTGAGGAAGTTCACTTTGAAACACTTGGCCAAGAATGCGCCAAGAATGCTGTCTCCCAGTATTTCCAATGCCTCCAATCTTATGTGCCAGAATGATGCTGGATACCATGAGGAGGTGGACAAAGTGGCCCTTCTAAATTTGGTGTCACTCTTTGACATCTGGGTCCCAAAGCAGGGTGCTTCTTCATGAAGAAAACTGTCTGTAGCTCTAGAGGCTCAAAACCAGTCCAAGGCACTCACTGTCATAGTTTCATCTATAATATCCTATCATCCCTCTTTCCTGCCCCAACCTCAGTCACCAAACTAAAGTACCCAGACACATCAACAAGAGCAAACACTTACTGGGTGTTGATGATTGCGTTTGTATTAGGAATCTCTGGACCCAGCTGCAATGGTCTATTGCATATGCAGCATACTTCAAAATCTTGGCTAGCAATCTAGCATATAAACTGCAACCACTTGAGGATTTTTCCCAGAGCCATGACAAAAAAAGCACACTTAGAAGGCAATGGCACCCCACTCCAGTACTCCTGCCTGGAAAATCCCATGGACGGAGGAGCCTGGTAGGCTGCAGTCCATGGGGTTACTGAGGGTCGGACACGACTGAGTGACTTCACTTTCACTTTTCACTTTCATGCATTGGAGAAGGAAATGGCAACCCACTCCAGTGTTCTTGCCTGGAGAATCCCAGGGACAGGGAAGCCTGGTGGGCTGCCGTCTATGGGGTCACACAGAGTCAGACATGACTGAAGTGACTTAGCAGCAGCAGCAGCAGTGAACTTTATCCATTCTTTTTTTAGTGAACTTTATCCATTCTTTTTTTCCCCTTTACTTTTGGTCATGCCATGCAGCATGCAGGAGGAGGGATCTTAGTCCAACCATGGATCAAATCCATGTCCCCTGCATTGGAAGCAGGAAGTCTTAACTACTAGATTGCTAGGGAAGTCCCAACTTTGTTCATTCTTCAGCCTGCCCAAATTGAAGCTGATAGGACCAGAGTTTGGTGTCAATTGCTTTAATTATTTGGAGGTAAATATGAATGGTAGGGTCCTTTAAGTCATCAGAGCTCGGTATGTTGGGTTGAAAGTGGCAACTAACTTTTATGGGAACTGAAAAGAACTTGACATGATTACCTTTGGAAAATCCAAAGCAAAATGGAAAATGTGATCAGGAAAAGGATTCAATCCTAAATTACTGAGAAATCATATTGTCAGGGAGAATATGTGACAATTTCTAAGGGGAAAAACCAGAACAAACAAAAGCCAGATACCAGACCAATAAGAAACTGTAACTGAGAGGTTTGCTGAGAAGATTAAGTACAAACTAAAATGAATCCAACCATCACCAAATCTTGCCTATCACATGAATATCCACTGTCACCATGCATATGTTAAACACTGTCTAATTCAAAAGTTTCTCAACTGTTGTCAAAATAATCCAACACAGGGCTATGATGTCTATAAAACATGACATCAGAAACTATTTATTAATGGAGTGCAGATCAGGTAGCTCAAATTTTGAAACAGCTGGAATTCTGTTCAATGTTGTTCCTTCCATCATTCAAATTATCTCAAAAGGAAATATTTTTGTAAATAAAACCTTTCTAAGACCCAAGAGTAGGTAAATTCTCAACCTAAGATTTGAAAATGTAGCAATTAACTATTGCTTTTCCTTTTAAAATGTTTATTTAAAAGGTATAATACATGTTTGCTATAAATAATTTTTTAGATACAGGAGTAAATACACAATATTATAAAGACATCTTCCACCCCTACTCTAATCCCCAATTCCCAGAAATAGCCACTGTTAAACTTGCAGAATACCCTTCTTGTCTTTCTCCTATGCATACACATCTTCTTTTCAGAATATGGAGTCATACTGTGCAAACTGTTCTAAAATTTGGCTTTCATCACTAAATAATTTAAACTGGATATCTTTGCATGTCAGTAAATAAAGGGCTATATCCTTTTTAAAAAGTCCTATATCATATTCTGCTGTATTGATGCAACATTATTTATTTATCCAATTATTTATTATTTATTTATTCCCTACTGATGGACATTTGGATTATTTCCAGTATTTGATTATTACAAATAGTGCTTCAATTAATATTCTTATACATTCATATCTATGCACTTATGCAAGTAATCTGGGAAATAAACCCCTGGAAATGGAATTGCTTGGTCAGATGGTATATGTATTTAGAATTTTGATGATAATCCTAAAATTACCTCTAAAATGTTTGCACCAATTTACACTCCCAGCAATAATGTCTAAGAGTACCTGTTTCTCAACCTGCTCCCCCACTGTGTACTTAGGCCCTGACTAGTGAAATTAGGTAATGTGTCTCTTCAAAAAGACATGGTCATGAGAGCCTTATCTCATGCTTTTATTTTCTCTTTACTTTTCATAACTGAGTTTTAGTCCTAAGAAAGGAAAAAAAGGAATATGCTTCTTTAGTTTTCAGGCTATTCCTCAGAGATATAGGCATTCCCCAAGTTATAAACACCTATCTTATAAGCATTTACACTTACAGATAAACTGCTCATCTAGATTAAAATATAACCTCCCTGAGGCAGAAACATGCTCCCTTATTGATTCCAGAGATGGAAAAAATACTTTTCCTATGTCTCCTATGACTATCATTCATGCACTCATGCTTGAACAAGTTATGCATTAGTTCCTGCTTATATTCATTCATTCACCCAACATTTACTCTAAGTCTGAATTCTGGGCACTATGCTAATCATTGTGGCTATATGGATGAAATACAGTCTCTGCCTTCTAAGAAGCTCACAGTGTAGTCTATAGGAAAAGACAGAAAAGAAAACCAACAGTTACAACACAGGAGGAAAGTGTGTTAGTGCTGCTAACAAGCAGAGTGTTGCTTGTGTGTTAGTACAGGGTACCCCAGGTGATGGAGTGGGGTGACTGTACATCCCAGGGTAAGAGCTGCAGAGAAGACCAGGGATATGGTTCTGGGAGGACCTGCAAAACTATCACATCTCACTCAGGGAGAAAGTGAGGAAAAGGCCAGGGACTTGGTACTCTGCAGGACAATCTTTGGTAGGAAATTCATATCACCAGAAAATTACATTTTGTAAATATAGTTTTATCTTTTTTTTAGTTTTTTAGTGAAAATTCTTGAGCCAAAAAAATCCCCTCAGCCTTGCCTTTGGTGAATCAAAGAGGAATATAAAAGATAAAGGGATTATTATCCTATCTATTAAAACTGGCAAGAGGCTCAGTGCCTCTGTCCCTTTGGGTAGACAGCATTCACCTTGTCGACCTTACATGAATGCTATGGGTGAGTATAGGAAGGCGAGAAGGTGAGAGAGTCAGCTCTGGGATTAACAGTAATCCCATTTCATGGTATTTATCCTAAGAATGAAATTTATCCTAGGTCAGAGCAGTGGGCAAATATGTCAATTGGTAACTTACCACAAACCAACTCGGAAACAACCTACATGTCTGCCCATGGGAGATATATTAAATAATACCTGGTGGTAAGTCCATGAAATGGAATAATATACAGTCATTGTTGTACCTGTCTATATTGTATCTTCCTATATTAAAATTTTATTTTCAAAAACTATATGATAGGAGGGAAATTTTATAATAAAATATTAAGTCTAAGAAGGAATACACAAAATATGGAAATAGTCTGGCAGCCCAGTGGTTGGGATCCCATGCTTTCACTGCCATAGGCCATATATATATATATACACACACACATACACACACACAGAGTATGAACACATCTTCATAGTAACTATGAATTTTATGTATTTGTGTATATTTTTTTTCTCTGCATATGCATACACACACACACCCCCATACAGTTGCATTTTCATACATATACACACAGATATCTATCTCTTTTGTCAGTTGCTAAGTCACTTCAGTCGTGTCTGACTCTGTGCGACCCCATGGACTGCAGCCTACCAGGCTCCTCCGTCCATGGGATTTTCCAAGCAAGAGTTACTGGAGTGGGGTGCCATTACCTTCTCCGTTTTGTCAGTTAGGATAAGCTAATTTATGCTTCAGCAACAACCTGAAAATCTCCATTGCTCACATCAGTTAATAAAACAAAGTTTACTTCTTCCTCATGCTGCCTGTCCATTCCAAGTCACCAAGATTGCTATATTCTTCACAGACACTCTGGAACCCAAGAAGATGATAGAGGCTCCATCCTGAGACAAGCTTCCATGATCGCACCAGCATGAATAAACACTTAAACCTTCTGCCCAGAAGTGACACACATGATTTCTGCTCATATTTCACTGGCTGAAGGAATATGGCTTCATGAGACATCAGTAAGACAGGGGAAGTCAACGAGTGTTTGTGAACCATATTATAGCCTACCACATCTATACATCAAAATAGTAAGGGAGGGCAAAGGGCTGGGAAGGAAATTCATCAAATGAAGTGGTTCTCACAGGGTGGTGAGACTATAAAGAACTTGATTTTTTCAATGTGATTTTCAATATTCTCTGATTTTATAAACAAACATATATTACATCTATTTTTTATTTTATTTATGTAAGCAATACATGAATGTATTCTGTAAATAACTGAAACAGTCTAGAAGCGTATCAACTATAGATCACCTCCCTCTAACCCCTAACCCTCCCAGCCCACTGTCAGAAGTAATCACTATTTACAGTTTGGTGCCTATTCTCCAAGATTGTCCTCACATATACATTCACAAACATAAACATTAATTGCTTTTATGAATTAAAAAAAATTAGACAGCATATAAATTAAATATGCTTACTGTTTAGATATATTATTTTCCTATAGAAAATACATAATTCATCCATATCAGTTCAGTGTCCTTAACCTCTCCCTCCCAACTTGTGAACTTATCTGCAGGCCATTCATGTTGTCTACTTCCTTCTGTACTTCCTTCTAGTTTTTTCAGCTTTCTGCCTCTGTCCTTCACTGCTTACCTGTCCTCCACAGCTGACTTTTCACGGTGGAGCTTCTGTGCACTCCACATTTTTACTTACCTGGCTCCCTCACCCTGACTGGGGGCAATGATCTCAGCTCCCCTACTTTCTTGGTGGCCTACAGTTTCCAGCCAGCACTGCCTGCTCAGAGCCCTGGTTTCAATGTCACCAGCCCAGCAGCTCACCTACCTGAGAGAAGTATATAGGGAGGTTTTTGAACTTAACTGATAAGACTGCCAACTATTTGAAAAATGCTCAAGGAAACGGAATATTGACTCTCATCATGGGGTGTTGGAATTTAGTGGTTTGAAAAAGCATATTCAGTATTATGATTTTAATTTGGAAAGTAATAAATAAACCCATTGTTTTTACATTAGAAACTTTAAAAGTAAAGCTTACGAACAAGAGTAACACAGTGGTGTGAACAACAGGGAAAGCTGGATGTGAGATTGACAGGAACTCTCTGAAACTCCTGCAAGTTTTCTGTAGGTTTAAAACTATTCTAAAATTTAAAAGTTTTTTTTTTTTTTAAATCCTAAAGCTTACAAAATATTATTGACTGGTGGCAGATAATCTTAAGTCACAGAGAATGTCGATCAAGAATACAGTCTCTGAAACTCTCGGTAGGAACCCAAATTAATAATGTGAATGCCAACATTAAATTAAACATTCAGAAATAATCAGAAAAGTAATCTGAACTGAAATATTCACTGATGGGAGAAATTTCATGTGTGAACTAGATCCAGATGATAGGTTTCTACAATGTAATATATTACTCAGGTCCACTTCCTTTCCAAAGAGGTAAAAAAAAAAAAAAAAATTGCTGATAACAAAACCTCACTCAGTTGAGTGATTAAAATGAAAATATGGGAACAGACAGAATAGCGTTTTTCAAAGTAAGTTTCATAGAATTGGAATAAGTGTCATGTGAAAAAGTTCTGTGTTTAAATAAGCTGGAGAAACATTTAAACAAAACAAAACAGAGTCCCCTCCTTTCAAAACTTTGCAGAATCTTTAGATGCTACATGGAGAATGAGTGAGAGGAGAAGGGGAGGAGCGTGTTGGCAAGCTTCCCAGACTGCAGATCCCTTTCTGCAATGATGAAAATATTCTATCATCTACTACCCACATTTGGCTGTTGAGCACTTCAAATGTAGCTAGCATGACTGATGGACAAAATTTCAAATTTTATTGCATGTGAATTTAAACAATCACCTGTGGCTACTGGATACCATATTGGATACTGCAAAATTTGAAGCATACCAAAGGCCAGACTGCCAAAGAACACACTTTGGGAAGCATTTATATAAAGCAGTTGTTTTCACACTTTTGGTCTCAGGATCTTAAAAACCAGTTTGCATTCCAAAGAGTCTTGTTTATGGGGGTTATGTGCTGTGCTTAGTCGTTCAGTCATGTCTGACTCTTTGTGACCCCACAGACTATAGCCCGCCAGGCTCCTCTGACCATGGGGATTCTCCATGGAGTGGGTTGCCATGCCCTCCTCCAAGGGATCTTCCCCACCTAGGGATGAAATCCCAGAACTCAGGCTTCCCTCATTACAGGTGGATTCTTTACCATCTGAGCCATTAGGGAAGCCCAAGAATACTAGAGTAGGTAGCCTATCCCTTCTTCAAGGGATCTTCCTGACCCAGGAATTGAACCCGGGGTGGGAGGGGGGCGGTGGTCCTCCTGCACTGCAGGCTAATTCTTTACCATCTGAGCCCTCAGGGAAGCCCTATGGGGGTTAAGATGCTTTTTCATGGAAAACCATTTTTACTCGAAAGGTCAACTGATGATATGAACCATGGTTATTTAGACTCAGCTATTTAGCAATAATTTTCTTGAAAATGAATGAAGTGAGCCCATTACTTCAAGGAATACAACTTGACAGTATGTTTAAATGAATTAACTGCATACTTTAAAAAACCTTTAACTACATTAGAAAATTAATACTGAAAAGTTTTTGAAGTACACAATTAATTCATTTAAACATACTGTCAAGTTGTATTCCTTGAAGTAATGGGCTCACTTCACACATTTTCAAGAAAATTATTGCTAAATAGCCAAGTGTGAATAACCATGGTTCATCTCATCAGTTGACCTGTCGAGTAAAAATGGTTTTCCATGAAAAAGCAGCTAATTCAGTTAGTAGCTGTAACAGTCACACAAGTGCTCAAACCATCGTACTTCAGTATGCAGTTCAAGTGCTTTATGCCTACTTTCATTTCTTCAAGTACTGAGGGCTAGTGAAATTGATCCTTTTTATTGTATCACCCTTCTTTTACTGCAAGTGTGTGACAGTGGAGAATACAGTAACAACCAACACAGTTCCAGTGGTGCTAAGGCACCAACGGGTCTACTATGAAACTTGCTGTCAGCTCCATCAGTGAGAAAGGGAGTTAGAATTATTATGAAAAAGTGTTTTTTTTTTTTTTTTTGTTAATCTTATGAACCCTTGAAAGGGTCCCTGGGATGCCAAATATTTGCAGACCACACTTTGAGAAAAGACGATAGAGAAAAAGAGTAAGAAGACGAGAAGGAAGTTTGACTAGAAGGAGATAAAATGCAGGAACTTGGGCCTTTAACTGAGATGGATCAGAAAACTGGTAAGAATGTCCAAACTGTTAATTATATACATTTAAGTTAGAGAGACATGGAGAGGTTTAAATAGAATCCTTACTTTGAAGCAGGGTAGACAGAGAAAATAAAAAAGGGGGTAATAACCATTATAAGAGAAGCAAAAAGCAAAGGAGAAAAGGAAAGATATAACCATCTGAATGCAGAGTTACAAAGAAGAGCAAGGAGAAATAAGAAAGCCTTCCTCAGTGATCAATGCAAAGAAATAGAGGAAAACAATAGAATGAGAAAGACTAGAGATCTCTCCAAGAAAATTAGAGATACCAAGGGAACATTTCATGCAAAGATGAGCTCAATAAAGGACAGAAATGGTATGGACCTGACAGAAGCAGATGACATTTAGAAGAAGTGGCAAAAATACACAGAAAACCTGTACAAAAAAGATCTTCACATCCCAGATAATCATGATGGTGTGATCACTCACCTAGACCCAGACATCCTGGAATGTGAAGTCAAGTGGGCCTTAGGAAGCATCACTACAAACAAAGCTATTGGAGATGATCTAATTCCAGTTGAGCTATTTCAAATCCGAAAAGATGATGCTGTGAAACTGCTGCACTCAATATGCCAGCAAATTTGGAAAACTCAACAGTGGCCACAGGACTGGAAAAGGTCTGTTTTCATTCCAATCCCAAAGAAAGGCAATGCCAAAGAATGCTCAAACTACCACACAATTGCACTCATCTCACATGCTAGTAAAGTAATGCTCAAAATTCTCCAAGCCAGGCTTCAGCAATACGTGAACTGTGAACTTCCAGATGTTCAAGATGGTTTTAGAAAAGGCGGAGGAACCAGAGATCAAATTTCCAACATCCGCTGGATCACTGAAAAAGCAAGGGAGTTCCAGAAAACCATTTCTGCTTTATTGACTATGCCAAAGCCTTTGACTGTGTGGATCGTGTGGATCACAACAAACTGTGGAAAATTCTGAAAGAGATGGGAATACCAGACCACCTGACCTGCCTCTTGAGAAACCTCTATGCAGGTCAGGAAGCAACAGGTAGAACTGGACATGGAACAACAGACTGGTTCCAAATAGGAAAAGCAGTACGTCAAGGCTGTATATTTTCACCCTGCTTATTTAACTTATATGCAGAGTACATCATGAGAAACACCAGGCTGGATGAAGCACAAGCTGGAATCAAGATCGCCGGGAGAAATATCAATAACCTCAGATATGCAGATGATACCACTCTTATGGCAGAAAATGAAGAAGAACTAAAGAACCTCTTGATGAAAGTGAAAGAGGAGAGTGAAAAAGTTGGCTTAAAACTCTACATTCAGAAAACGAAGATCATGGCATCCAGTCCCATCACTTCATGGCACATAGATGAGGAAATGATGGAAACAGTGATTGACTTTATTTTTCCGGGCTCCAAAATCACTGCATATGGTGATTACAGCCATGAAATTAAAAGACGGTTACTCCTTGGAAGGAAAGTTATGGCCAACCTAGACAGCATATAAAAAGCAGAGACATTACTTTGCCAACAAAGGTCCATTCCAGCCAAGGCTATGATTTTTCCAGTGGTCATGTATGGATGTGAAAGTTGGATTATAAAGAAAGCTGAGTGCCAAAGAATTGATGCTTTTGAACTGTAGTGTTGGAGAAGACTCTTGAGAGTCCCTTGGACTGCAAGGAGATCCAACCAGTCCATCCTGAAGGAGATCAGTCCTGGGTGTTCACTGGAAGGACTGATGTTGGAGCTGAAACTCCAATCCTTTGGCCACCTGATGCGAAGAGCTGACCCCTTTGAAAAGACCCTGATGCTGGGAAAGATTGAGGGTAAGAGGAGAAGGGATGACAGAGGATGAGATGGTTGGATGGCATCACCAACTCAACGGACATGTGTTTGGGTAGGCTATGGGAGTTGGTGATGGACAGGGAGGCCTGGCATGCTGCAGTTCATGGGGTCACAAAGAGTCAGATATGACTGAGAGACTGACCTGAACTGAACTGAATTATTATATGCCCACAAATGTGACTGCTATTAATTATTCATTTAAGATCATTTAAGAATATTTTCGTAGTATAAATTAGCTAACATGGGGCTCCCATGTTAATTCTTTATGGATGATATAAACTGGATAATGAAACAAGGGAAAAAGAAAGCCTCATTTTCCTTAGTGTTGGTCTGCAAAGTGTGGCACTTGAATTTTGTGTAGCCCAGAACTCATTTCAAATTATGACCACATTCTCTCCCATGCTCACTCCTGAGTTTCCACTGTCTGATTTCTTTCCTGTCTTATCATTCAGGACAGGATTTATTTTTCCTTCCCATATCAGTGGACTTCATTTCCATCAGGCACGTTTTTGTTTTTTGTCTCCACACACTTGGTTTCTTCCCTCTCTTTCAATGTGTGTTTTGGGGCTCCCATTTTGATCTGTTTCTCCTACTTTCCATCTTCCCTGCTCCCTCTCCCTTTCTGTCCAACAAGCAGTACACCACAGGAAATGGGGGACAAAGGTAATTTAATCAGAGACTGATTTTTTTTTTTTGCATGCCTTTGACTCCACCCTCATGATAAAGTTCTTTTATTACTCAGTGATTTATAGCATTGAGCCTTTTCATAAAAAAGGCTATGCTTGGAGAATTATTGATGACAGGAATATAATTTAACAATAAAAGAAATAACTTGTGTTCTTATAAAGTGCACCCTAAAAGAATTCCAAAGTGCTCAAGAAATCTTCAGTTCACTTCAGTTCACTTCAGTCACTCAGTTGTGTCCGACTCTTTGCAACCCCATGAATCGCAGCACGCCAGGCCTCCCTGTCCATCACCAACTCCTGGAGTTCACTCAGACTCACGTCCATCGAGTCAGTGATGCCATCCAGCCATCTCATCCTCTGTCGTCCCCTTCTCCTCCTGCCCCCAATCCCTCCCAGCATCAGGGTCTTTTCCAATGAGTCAACTCTTTGCATGAGGTGGCCAAAGTACTGGAGTTTCAGCTTTAGCATCATTCCTTCCAAAGAAATCCCAGGGCTGATCTCCTTGCAGTCCAAGGGACTCTCAAGAGTCTTCTCCAACACCACAGTTCAAAAGCATCAATTCTTCAGCACTCAGCTTTCTTCACAGACCAACTCTCACATCCACACATGACCACTGGAAAAACCATAGCCTTGACTAGACGGATCTTTGTTTGGCAAAGTAATGTCTCTGCTTTTGAATATGCTATCTAGGTTGGTCATAACTTTTCTTCCAAGGAGTAAGTGTCTTTTAACTTCATGGCTGCAGTCACCATCTGCAGTGATTTTGGAGCCCCCCCCCCAAAATAAAGTCTGACACTGTTTCCACTGTTCCCCCATCTATTTCCCAGGAAGTGATGGGACCAGATGCCATGCTTTTCGTTTTCTGAATGTTGAGCTGTAAGCCAACTTTTTCACTCTCCACTTTCACTTTCATCAAGAGGCTCTTTAATGCCTCTTCACTTTCTGCCATAAGGGTGGTGTCATCTGCATATCTGAGGTTATTGATATTTCTCCCAGCAATCTTGACTCCAGCTTGTGCTTCTTCCATCCCAGCATTTCCCATGATGTACTCTGCATATAAGTTAAATAAGCAGGGTGACAATATACAGCCTTGACGTACTCCTTTTCCTATTTGGAACCAGTCTGTTGTACCATGTCCAGTTCTAACTGTTGCTTCCTGACCTGCATATAGGTTTCTCAAGGAGATGGCAAGAGTGAATGTCGACATTCTAGGAATCAGCGAACTAAAATGGACTGGAATGGGTGAATTTAACTCAGATGACCATTATATCTACTACTGTGGGCAGGAATCCCTTAGAAGAAATGAAGTAGCCATATCATGGTCAACAAAGGAGTCCGAAATGCAGTACTTGGATGCAATCTCAAAAACGACAGAATGATCTCTGTTCGTTTCCAAGGCAAACCATTCAATATCACAGTATTCCAAGTCTATGCCCCAACCAGTAACGCTGAAGAAGCTGAAGTTGAATGGTTCTATGAAGATCTACAAGACCTTTTAGAAGCTTTTAGAACTAGAAATCTTACCCAGTTCTAGTTTTTGAGGCAAGCACCCTTGTCTTCTATTTTAAAAGTGGAAGGGGAAGTATTAGTACCTTGCTGCTGCTAAGTTGCTTCAGTCATGTCCAACTCTGTGCGACCCCATAGACGGCAGCCCACCAGGCTCCCCCATCCCTGGGATTCTCCAGGCAAGAACACTGGAGTGGGTTGCCATTTCCTTCTCCAATGCATGAAAGTGAAAAGTGAAAGTGAAGTCGCTCAGTCCTGTCCGACTCTTCCCGACCCCATGGACTGCAGCCTACCAGGCTCCTCCGTCCATGGGATCTTCCAGGCAAGAGTACTGGAGTGGGTTGCCATTGCCTGCTTCCAGATAAAGGGTGAATGTTCCCAGGCAGAAAGGGTAAGGAAACTCACTGCCCTCCCCCACCACAGTTCCTGCAGCTCCTGCAGAGTGTAACCCTTTGCATTCTGTGGCTGGGATAAAGCACGCTCCGATTCATAACTGTTCCTTCAGGGTCCCTGTTATACAATTGACCCATGTTCTTGGGTTCTGAATGGTTAACAGCCTGGGTCGCTGTTTAAAAAAATGAAAGAAAGAAAAGAAAAAGTGCAATTATATTAATTTTCTCAAAACGGGAGATGAGAAATACTCAAGCGTGGAAAACACGTACAGAAACGTGACATCAGTGCCTGAATTTAAATTGATGCAAACTAGATCTTTAAAAACTAACTACATAAATAATTGCATGCAATAAACAATATAGAACTCAATTTTGTACAATGGTAATGAAAGCTGAGCCTGCAATACAATTATACTTATTAAAGAAGAAATTCAATATATTGCAAGGGCTAAAATTAAGAACCTGAAAAACAATTCTCACAGTTTTATGTAGTCATGGGAACAGTGCAAACAGTGTCAGACTTTATTTTTTGCGGGGGGCGGGGGGACTCCAAAATCACTGCAGATGGTGACTGCAGCCATGAAATTAAAAGACACTTACTCCTTGGAAGGAAAGTTATGACCAACCTAGATAGCATATTCAAAAGCAGAGACATTACTTTGCCAACAAAAGTTCGTCTAGTCAAGGCTATGGTTTTTCCTGTGGTCATTTATGGATGTGAGAGTTGGACTGTGAAGAAGGTTGAGTGCCGAAGAATTGATGCTTTTGAACTGTGGTGTTGGAGAAGACTCTTGAGAGTCCCTTGGACTGCAAGGAGATCCAACCAGTCCATTCTGAAGGAGATCAGCTCTGGGATTTCTTTGGAAGGAATAATGCTAAAGCTGAAACTCCAGTACTTTGGCCACCTCATGCAAAGAGTTGACTCATTGGAAAAGACTCTGATGCTGGGAGGGCTTGGGGGCAGGAGGAGAAGGGGACGACAGAGGATGAGATGGCTGGATGGCATCACTGACTCGATGGACATGAGTCTGAGTGAACTCCAGGAGTTGGTGATGGACAGGGAGGCCTGGCGTGCTGCGATTCATGGGGTTGCAAAGAGTCAGACACGACTGAGCGACTGAACTTAACTGATACTAAGGTAATAGTAATTTAAAAGACTTATCCCAGAAGGGAAAGTAACTAAGGAAGAATACAAAAGATTGCATGTGGAAATGGAGTTGGTTGACTGAGAATATTTGATTTCTTCAAGGATCCTACTGAAATTGGTTCTAGGAACTGGTCCCACAAAGACCACAAGCTGGAAAGGCAGAAAACCAAGCAGTTTGTGTCTTACTTCAGACATAACATTTATTGCATCATATTTTTTCTTTTATTTTTAATCCCTGAAAGTGTGTGACAGTGTATAATACAGAGGTATAATACCAGTGTATAATACAGTGTATAATACCAGAGGTGCCACACTAAACCCACTCTAAAACTTGCTTTGGATACTCTGACATCTTGTCCTTCCACCCCGGGCTTTCACCCAGGCCTCTATGCCTATATTCCTTTGCAATGTACAGTCCTTTCCTCTGCTGGCCTGGTCTCAAGGACCACTAGTGTTTGAGTATTCAGCAAAGTAAAAGTGACACCACCTAGAAATGTTCATTATTGTTAACTTGGAAACCTGTGGCATTTTCTTAGAAGATAGCCAGATACAATTCATATATTTACTTATCAAGCCATTGGTATTGAAAAAATGTACCGTCCTAGGTACTGAAACAAATATGAAGTAGAGCTAAGAGACAACAGATATAGGTAACTTAACTAAATGTTAGGGCTCTATGTGGTTTAGACTGTGTGGGAAGCATAGTCTAATTTCTAAGTAGTAATTTAAAATATATTTTAATCTTTATGTTTTTCATATAATATTAAAGAAGTCTCAATTTAATTCATCATACTTACAGACTTTGACTACCCAGAACCTCACATGTTTTCAGCCCTGATGGCGACACTACCTTTCTCAGAACTCTTTATTGATTTCTGCTCCCTTTTCATTCCACTTTTTAAGCCACTCTTTATTCTTTTACCCAGAAAAGATTCAAACTTTCCTTTCACATGTGGCAGGGAAGAGATGGGAAGTGAGGAACACAGACACAAAATATTTCATCTTTATCGTGTTATGTAATTACACAATGGAAGGTAATATGATCAACATCACTACACAGAGGAAGAATAATTATTTCTGCCTCTTGTTTATAGATAAAAGCTTAGGAAACACTTGATAAGAGGTGACATTTGATCTGGGCTTGAAAAGTTGAGTTCAAAAGGCATAAAAAGGAAGGAGCATTCTAGGTAAAAAGACTAACACAAACAGAGGCAGGAATGTGTGAAAGGAGAAGACCTCAGGCCTTCTAAACTGTCTATTGTTTAGGGTGAATGAGCAGTGCAAGCGATGGGAAATAAAGATCAAGAGATGAGGCAGATGTTTCTTCAGGCTAAAGAGCCTGAACTTAAAAAAAAAAAAACACAAAAACACATATTTTGACAGCAATTTTGAAAAAAAGATTGAAGGGCAATACTTAAGGCAAAGAGATTAATTAAGACACTATTGCAGAGTTCTATAAAGAGGGTCTGAAATAGGAGTAGTGGATAAAGAAATTAGGTAACTTGTTCAAAAGACATTTAAAAGACTTAGAAGGAAGAGGACTTCCTAACCAATTGGATAAGGATAACAAAGGAGAGGAATCTAGGGTGTCTGTTTTGTTCTTATCTTGAGGATGGAATGGATTTTGATGGCACAGAACATGATAACTTACAGGCTATTCAAGGAAGAGAGGACATACATTTGAGTATCTGAAACAAACTGGTAGAGATGTAACAGTACATGGTGCTTGAAAGAGTTCTAGGCTATGGAGCACACTGGCCATCTGACATCTCTCTAACACCATCCTAGAGTGATGAGTGACCACCTTGATCCTGAAAGTCTCCAGTGAAGGGACTTGACAATCAGTCTTGTTTGAACCGCATCTACATTTACTACACATTTTTTCAGATAGCTTTTCATGATACCAAATTCATTCTGCTGTAGTTAAAGCCCATTGATTTTCTTGCTCAGAGGAGGAAGGGCACATGTCCTTAATCTCTTTCATCTAAAAGGAATTCTTCATCTGATGGAAGGACTATTAGTGTAGTCAACCTACAACCAAGTTTATTCCCAAGCATATGCATATGCCCAGTTTACTGCTTCAGATGCTGTAGGCAATTGGCAGTTACTCTGTTGACTAACAGATCTAAGAATTTAAAAATTCAGAGCTGAAAAGGTATGAAAAATTACTGAGTCAAATCTCCATATTTTACAGTTAAGGAAACTTTTAAGCTGTTCAAATTCAGTTCATTTTACTCTTCCTCAAAGGATGTATTCTTCAATTCTTAATATATCTGTGGTTTTTATTGGAGCATCTTCAAGGGTCTTTCCTTCCTCTTTAACTAGGGAGCTTAGAGCTGGTTCTAATGAATGGAATTAACCCAGCACTAATTAGAATGAGGAATTTACCTCCCAGTCTCTATTTATGCATCCCAGTCTCCTTTTGTTTTAAAAACTTTATTGTAAAAACAATAAACAACACAAATTCAAAGCAAAAGTTGCTTACAAGTCTGTCATTTAATTAAATCAGTGTTTTAATTTATGTTACCTTCTAACTCTCATTTATAAACATATTCAACTTTAACCTATTTTTGTAATATTTTTATATTACAATAAATGTATATTCCACATTTTATATTTTCATAATTTAAAATTATGTCAAGTACATTTTTCCAATTAGCTACAATTTCACTACTTCCTTATACCTTCCTGCTTTAACACTGTTAAGTCCTGCCACATCTTTGCCCATGATCATACAATATATAGGCACCTATAAACATATATGTGAATTTTAACAGATATTTTCTGCTTTGCACTACCCAAGTCTCTATCAGATTATGAGGCTCACAGCAAGGAAAATAAGACTACTGGAATTAATATACACTGGAAAATATGGTATTATCTCTGCAAAATACTCTTAGCATCATGAAAGACTTTTCTTTTTCAATATCTGAAATGTGAGAAATTAATTAGTTTTCTCAAACTAACTTCTAGTGTCAGCTGTGACATCACAAATCAAGCTTCCAGATGGTACCAACTGAGCCTTTTATCAGCTTTTGGTAGCATTAATGCCAAAATGAAATAGGCCTAGCAGCCTAGTTATAATTTACATGCTAATATGTAAACCCTTGTGAATAAAGTTAAGCAGAAAATGCATCAATTATCCATTAACAGTCCTCTAACAGTTTTTACAGATTTTAAGTAATAACAAAATACCAAGGAATAAATCTTAGGCCTGAAGAACATATTAATAAAACATGTCAAGCAACATAAAATTATAGCATGGACTTGGAAAAGGAGAAGACATTTCTGAAAAGAGAAATTCAGAGGGGAATTATAAGCCCAAATTAACATTTTTGTTGTTAAAAATTGAGATTTCAGGATAAGTTAGTATTTTACAGCAAATTTAGTTTTCACTTACAGAGCAGTGCAGAATTCCAATGAATTTAGTCTTTTGTCCTCTGTGGAAGGCCCACTGGGAAGTATTGAATTTTTCTTTGTGATCACTAAGACGTTTGTCTGTTCCACACACTTCTTTCATTCACTCTGCAGCTCTTAGCCATCTGTCCTATTTTCTGAAGAGCCTCATAAACACATTTAGGTTAAACCATATGGTCATAAAACCTGTCATTGTATTCCAGTCAAGGTCTGGTTGTTTTTTTTTTTTTTAAACAGAAATGCACTTGACCATTCTTACTTCTTTAAAAGCTTCATCCTCATCCTGGAAACAAACATCAGTCTGATAATAAATCAGTTTTGAGTGTGTATTAAAGTAAAATATCTGAATAATAGATATTTTGAAGTGGCCAAATTTTCTCATCAATTCTGCTCAAATTCTATGTTAAGTGGTTCTCAAGCCATTTATTATGTTGGCCTCTTCAGTTTTTTCACTTCATCTCCAATGGTTTTTCCTTCTATCATTTTCAACCATCCATTCCTTTGATTATGTTCCTTACTTCAGTTCAGTTCAGTCGCTCAGTCGTGTCCAACTCTTTGCGACCCCATGAATCGCAGCACGCCAGGCCTCCCTGTCCATCACCAACTCCCGGAGTTCACTCAGACTCACATCCATCGAGTCAGTGATGCCATCTAGCCATCTCATCCTCTGTTGCCCCCTTCTCCTCCTGCCCCCAAGCCCTCCCAGCATCAGAGTCTTTTCCAATGAGTCAACTCTTCGCATGAGGTGGCCAAAGTACTGGAGTTTCAGCTTTAGCATCATTCCTTCCAAAGAAATCCCAGAGCTGATCTCCTTCAAAATGGACTGGTTGGATCTCCTTGCAGTCCAAGGGACTCTCAAGAGTCTTCTCCAACACCACAGTTCAAAAGCATCAATTCTTCGGCGCTCAGCCTTCTTCACAGTCCAACTCTCACATCCATACATGACCACAGGAAAAACCATAGCCTTGACTAGACAGACCTTTGTTGGCAAAGTAATGTCTCTGCTTTTGAATATGCTACCTAGGTTGGTCATCAATATAAAAAAGTACCACTTCTAAAATCTTCACTTCAAGCACCTCATGTTTAGCTTACCAACTCTGGTGCTATAATTCAACAATTCCTCTATTTTACGAAGAACTTCAATCCAGTGATGGGCTACTTTTTCACCATCCATCAGCTCCCTCACGTCTTCATTTCCCTCCTTACCCAGTTTAGAATCCACGATCTATATAATCATGTCTCTTGAATGCATCTTAGTTCCATAACTCCCCTTGCACTCATTTGGCAGAGCTCTGTCCCTGTTTAAGTTCCACTATCTACTTACTCTATGCCTGTACCAACATTGATGAAAAAAACCTACCAGGATTACTGATAACCATTTAAATTCATGGTCATAAATCTCAAGTGTACTAAACCCTACTCAATCAGTTTTCCTCTGCTGCTCTAAAATGGTCTTTCTAAAATAACTTTCCCATCCCTTCTTGCACCTTCTTCCTGCTTACTCCCAGACATTCCCCTTAGCATTGACATAGTACAGCATCCCCTATCTTAAAAGACAAACATTCTCTCTAGTCTACATCCTCCTCCAGCTACTGCCTCATTTTTCTTCTTTCTTTTACCTTCTCTTTCTTTCTCTCCTTAAACCAGCCGCTTTGGATTGTTGTCCTTACCACTCCAGTGTATCTATTCTTGCAAAAGTCACTAATAAACTCTATGTTGCCAAATCCAGTGGTCTCACTGTGTCATATCTTATTTGACCTCCCAGAAGCAATTGAGACAGTAGGTACAACTGACCCTCCTTCCATACATTCTTTATTTCCTAGGTTTCAGGGACATCTAGATCTCTAGCTTTTCCTCCTGCCTCACTAGCCACTCTCTCCTGGTCTTCTCTGCTAGACCATCTCTTCCCAGTGTCTAAATGTTGGAGGGCCCACAATTCATGGTTCATCTCTCTCTACATTTACTCCCAAGGCAATCCCTCTGCTCCTTATAATTTCATATGACTTCAGTCCCAGCCTCTCCCCCAAACTCTATATTGTTTACTTGATATAAAACCATCAGAAAGGTCCATCAACTCTGCCTTCAAAAGTACCCAAATTGTTCCACATTCTATTTCTCTTGTTGCCGTATCAATCCAAGCCACCGTGTTTTTTGCTCATCCAGAGTACTGCACTAGCCACCTAACCAGTCAGTTGGGTTCCTCTCTTGCCTTCCTTTAGCAGTTGGGAGTGATCATTTAAAAATGATATAGGACCACAGCCATTCTTCTGCTTACATTTTTTCAGTAGATTTTTTATGACATTAAGAATAAAATAGAAACTCCTTTCTCCTAGCTCAATTTTATAGGGTCTGGCCTCAGACCACTCATGATCTCATCTCATACCACCATTCTTTACCCCACAAGTCTTTGGTCATATTGGCCCATTTCTGTTCCCGGAACATGCCGCACTCATTCCTGCCTTTGGTTCTTGGCACTGTCCCCTCTCCCTGTTTTCTCCTCTGATCGCTATATGGCTGGCAGTATCTTGCCATGCAGATTTGAACCTAGATGTTTGTAATTATGGAACCCAACTATAAGAAATATGAGTTGTTTCAGGTTTTCAAATTGCTGGGTACTTATTCAACTGAACATAGACACAGGTGAGATTTTTATGCTGTAAGTACTGCTTCAACATTTTTACTTTTTAAAACTGGAAAACTCTTCTACATATTAAATATGCTTCATTAAATTGTCCTTTAAAGGTAGAAAATGGTATTTAGAAACTGTCCACCAAGCAGGGCTCAGAGAACCACGTGAGTCAACAGTGCTGTTGCCAGATCCTGCTGTGAATTGTGGGCCAAAATGTTTCTGTCCTTATAAGCAGGGTTTCCCCACTTGTGAAGAGGATGCAATCATTCCTTGCTTAAGACAAGAAACATACATGTGCAGGCATGCATTTGAGTGTTTAATAACAAAGGAATTAAATATCTGTCTCAGATCTGTGTAGCGCTTTTCTCCACTCACCTACATTCAATCTCACCTAGAAAAGGACACAACTGGGGAACCTGTACTTGACATTGCCTTCTGAAGTCCTTTTTCTTAAGCTTGTGCGCGCTCTTTAGGAGCGGATGTATATTACAGCATGCTTATGCAATTCCCTGTGAAGACAGATTTAAAAATATAGCTAGCTTCACAAGTAATAAAGTGATGAAGATATGGTTCAGAAATGGGAGGAGAGTGAGCAGATGAGCAGTGAGGTGGGGGCACAGTGGCATGGGGGGGGGTGGGGAGTTGAATGTTGGGATGAACGGGACCTGTGGCATCCCTGGCCCAGCAAATGCTGACACAAGTAAAGTAAATGCTAGTAGCAAGCCCTCCCACTCCCTAATCAGTGTGCCAACCACTAAGACCCACACATTTTCAATCACCCCCTGGAGTGCTTGAAAATGAATGAGTGGCACAGTCATTATCTTGGCTGCTTTATGCTATGCTAAGTCACTTCAGTCATGTCTGACTCTGTGTGATCCCATAGACGGCAGCCCACCAGGCTCTCCTGTCCCTGGGATTCTCCAGGCAAGAACACTGGAGTGGGTTGCCATTTCTTTCTCCAATGCATGAAAGTGAAAAGAGAAAGTGAAGTCACTCAGTCGTATCCGACTCTTAGTGACCCCATGGACTGCAGCCTACTAGGCTCCTCCGTCCATGGGATTTTCCAGGCAAGAGTACTGGAGTGGGGTGTCACTGCCTTCTCCGTGGCTGCTTTATATTTTATAGCAAATGTACCTTCAGTATGAAATTTGCTAGAGACAATTCATACAGTACTTTTATCTACAATATTTTTATGTTGTGTTAATAGCCTTTTAGCTTAATGCCTTTGTGCCTTGCAAGCTAATTCTGGAACACATTAAGTGTGCAAAGTGAGGGCTAGATGTACAGGGATCTAAACCTACAGAATGGCATTAGAAACAGGAATCCTTTGACAAGCAGTTTGGAGACAAAGTGCCACATCAATGTCCAACAATATAATCACTCAGTGAGAGGCCATTATTCCCTTTCTGCTTGCTTATAAGAGCACAAGTGAAATTAGGAGATCCTTATGTATCTCCTGAATGGGTGAATTTATGAAGTCAAGTAAACAAGCTCCTTAGTAATGACTGGGAAAAAGTGATCCTGGTGTGAATTTACACTCTTGAAGGACACTAACAGAGCCAGGGTGGTGAATAGCTTCCAAAACAGCTCCCAGTGATTCCTGCCTTCTGCACCTCACACCTTTTGGTGGGATGTGACTGTGCATGTGGGATGGACCTAGTGACTTGTTTCTAATGAATAGCCTATGGAAAAAAATGAATGAATATCACTTGAAGATTCAGTTATATACCTGTGAGTTCTATCTTGTTCTTTTTCTCTCAGGCTTTTCTCAGTTTGCTGCCACGTTGTGAGTTGCCCCATGGAGAGGCCCATTTGACAAGGTACTGAGGTCAGTCAACTGCATCAAGGCACTGAAGCCCTCAGTCCAACAACCCATGAGGAATCCTGCCAATAACCACATGTGTAAGCTGAGAAATAGAGCTTTCCCTAGCCAACACTGTGATTATAACCTGTGAGGGACCCTGCGACAGAAGACCCAACTAAACTATGCCTGGACTCCTAACTCACAGAAACTGTGACATGATAAACATTTGTTGCTTTAAGTCACTGAGTTTTTTTGTTTTGTTTTTTAAATTTTATTTATCTGCTTCAGGTGTTACATGCGGCAGGTGGGATCTTCATTACAGCGCATGAACTCTCTAGTGCTGGCATACAGGTTCCAGAGCACGCGGGCTCAGTAGCTGCAGTGCACAGGCTTAGTTGCCCTGAGGCAAGTGGGATCTCAGTTCCCTGACCAGGCATCGAACTCATGTCTCCTGCATTGTTAGGCAGATTCTTAACCACTGGACCACCAGGGAAGTCCCTAAGTCACTATTTTAAGTCACTATTTATGCAGCACTGCTCTTTTTGTTCAGTCTTTCAGTTGTGTCCGACTCTTTGTGACTCCACAGGCTGCAGCATGCCAGGCTTCCCTGTCCTTCACTATCTCCCAGAGTTTGCTCAAACTCATGTTCATTGAACTGGTGATGTTACCCAATCATCTCATCCCCTGTTGTCCCCTTCTCCTACTGCCTTCAGTCTTTCCCAGAATTAGGTTCTTTTACAATGAGTTGGCTCTTCACATCAGCTGGCCAGAATAGTAGAACTTCAGCTTCAGCATCAATATTCACCTTCCAATGAATATTTAGGGTTGATTTCCTTTATGATTAAATGGTTGGATCTCCTTGCTGTCCAAGGGACCCTCAAGAGTCTTCTCCAACACCACAGTTCAAAAGCATCAATTCTTTGGCCGTCAGCCTTCTTAATGGTCCAGCTCTTACATCTGTATATGACTACTGAAGAAACCATAGACTTCTGTCAACAAAGTGATGTCTCTGCTTTATAATACACTGTCTAGGTTTGTCAGAGCTTTTCTTCCAAGGAGCACATGTCTTTTAATTTCACGGCTAAGAAAATAAAATCTGTCACTGTTTTCATTGTTTCCCCATCTATTTGCCATGAAGTGATGGGCCTGGATGCCATGAGCTTAGTTTTTTAAATGTAGAGTTTTAAGCCAGCTTTTTCACTCTTCTCTTTCACTTTCATCAAGAGGCTGTTTAATTCCTCTTCCCTTTCTGCCATAAGGGTGGTGTCATCTGCATATCTGAGGTTTTTGATATTTCTCCCAGCAATCTTGATTCCAGCTTGAGCTTCATGCAGCCCGGCATTTTGCATGAGGCACTCTGCATATAAATAAGCAGGGTGACAATATACACCCTTGATGTACTCCTTTCCCAATTTTGATGCAGTCTGTTGTTCCATGTCTTGCTCTACAGTCTTCAAGATTGAAAAACACTAAGGTTTATATACTTGAATAAGGAGTAAGGCAAGGCAGAGAGCAATACCTCTCTGAACATCTCTAGCAGAAAAAAAAAAAAACAACCCACAAAACATGGTATGCCAGATCAACATAGAAGAGAGAACACCTACAGACAGAAATGTGTATTCAGATCACTAATACACACAAATTTGAGCAATTAAATAACTTCTCTGGGATTCAGTGTCTTCATGAAAAAGGTGGTAATCAGATTCAGCTAGACTGTGAGAACTGTTAACATTCTAGGACACAGTGATCTGAGGAACTCGGGAAACTCCCTCCTGTGCCTCCCTCCCCATGTGCCGCTGCAATCTCTTTTTCATCAGCTGAACATTCCATAATTAGGAATCTGTTTCTCAGTGCTTCTAGGGACTGTTCCTGAGTTATTACCCAAGGAGAGACCATTTGAATGGTGAGACAAATGGAGAGAGAATTCTATGTATATCTTTAAGGACAGTGCTGAAAAGTTGGGTCTTGTGTTACTATGAAGGGGACGACAGAGGATGAGATGGCTAGATGGCATCACTGACTCGATGGACGTGAATCTGAGTGAACTCCGGGAGTTGGTGATGGACAGGGAGGCCTGGCGTGCTGCGATTCATGGGGTCGCAAAGAGTCGGACACGACTGAGCGACTGAAATGAATGAATAATGAATGAACTTAAGACCCTGGTAGTGGCGGCAGCAACAAAGATAAACACGGTTTATTTCACAATTTTGTGGGTGCCACCACTACCTAAAGGAGACCAGTCCTGGGTGTTCTTTGGAAGGACTGATCCTGAGGCTGAAACTCCAATACTTTGGCCACCTCATGCGAAGAGCTGACTCATTGGAAAAGACCCTGATGCTGGGAGGGATTGGGGGCAGGAGGAGAAGGGGACGATAGAGGATGAGATGGCTGGATGGCATCACTGACTCGATGGACAGGAGTTTGGGTGAACTCCGGGAGTTGGTGATAGACTGAGAGGCCTGGCGTGCTACGATTCATGGGGTCGCAAACAGTCGGACATGACTGAGCGACTGAACTGAACTGAACTGAACTGAACAGGTTTCTCCTTTTCTGATATATGTGATCTGTAGACTTTATTATATAGATTACATTATTATATAAATAATTATATATTATTATTAATCACATTTCTCCCTCTTACTTCAGCTATAAGAAAATTTAGACCAAACTCAAATTTAGTTATAACCACTGCATTAAATTTAGAATTCCTGTAGTTTGAGTTCTGTTTTGTTGTCCTAATTTTCCTGTTTCCAGTTTATCACATCTTTTGTTGCAAGTCAGCTTAACTGCTTTATAAAAAATGTTGGCGGCATAAATAGGTAAAATAAACATAAAATATCTGTCTGAAATATTTTGCTTTAATTGTGATTATATAAACAAAAATAGAAAATATATCTCTATCTTGATTATTTTAAAAATTTAAGGTTAATTTGGCTTTAGTAGGGGATAAAAGTTTAAGTTAGCAAAATAATTGGCAAAATTAGCATAACTGGAAAATTTAAAGACAACACAAATTGCAACAATATTTGTACCGCTTTTATTTGGAAAAATAACCATCTGAATGCATTTCCATAGTATATTACAGTTAAGTACTTCATGACATGATTAGCATTCAGTAGTTGAAAAAGTATTAAACTGTGCTTGAGAAGATTCCAATTGGTTCAAAGTCATTCACTGAACTAAAAGTCATTTCCTCATTTTTATAGTCATGGCATTTACCAGAGTCATTCAACTCCAATTTTCATAAGAAAACATTACAGACAAAATCCCACTGAAATCATCAAACAATATTTTATGCTGTTACAAATATGTTATGCAAAATATAACACTGGCACCAGATTTGTATCATCACGTTTTGCAAAGATATATTGCACATGCTAAAGCATAAAATATATAGACAAAACTACCAAACAAAAGATATTTGCATTGAATTTTTAGGTCACTGCATAAGACACACATAGAATTACATTTTATACACACACTCAGATTGTCACTATCTTAAAATGCTCTTCCCCTATAACACTGACCTATGGTTTATGGTTTTGTAAAAAGAAAGCATTTTAGCACTGCAAAATCAAACATAATTCCTATAGAAAACTTCAGCATCTTCATTTTCATTTCAAAGCAGGTAAAAGGGGAAAGAGGAAAAAAGACACTTTATACATTCAAAGAAAGGCTGAAATGAAAACTCACTGGTATTATATTGCTCTGATAACACTCAAATGAAAAAAAATACAAAACATTTCACAGAATATTTTCAGAATATACAAATATAAAAAGGCACTCTAACTTCGTATCACAAGACAAAAAAAAAGGGATGGGTTCTTCAACCAACACAACAGATAAGCAAACCAAGTTGCTCAACAGTACAAAGATTACTAGTGCAGCAAATCCATTTGATGTTCTTGTCCTAATTTAATAATAAAATAATAAACCCAGCAGCTGTTTACTGCCTAAAGTACCAAAACATATTATGGTGCCCTTTTATTAGTGATAAATAGAAATCCCCTGAGCTATTTACTGTAGAATCATAGCAGATTTTAGGCAATTTGGAGATAGTAATGTATTTACCAAGGATAGGCAGACATGGCAAATAGGTAAGTGCAATGAAACATGATCCCTGTGGCTGTGGTTAAAATACAGTCTAAAAATAACATATTTAGGTAAAAGCACAAAACAACCAAGACTCAATTAAAAGCACAATGTTTTCTGTTTTTGTTTTTCTTAGAAAGCTATGTGGCAAATCTAGTTTTCTAAGAGATGTGAGTGAAAAACACAGAACTCAGTTTTTAAAGTCGTTCCTTAAGGGAAAAAAATTGGTCTTGGGAAGAGGGAGAAAGAGAAAGAGAGTGGGGGAGAGAGATTCAATAAGCAATTCACGGCATGATTTTATTTTGTTCTTTTGTCCTCCTCCTTTCTGGCAATGAGACTGGGGAAAAGTCAGAACGCAGCTCCAGAGATAATGTCGCAGAGCTGTCACTGCCTTGCCGTAATATTTCTTGTTCTCTGTGCTACTCTATAGGAGAAATGGTAAAGCTGCTTCACCATTAAATCAGGCATCGCGTTTCCTGCTTTAAAGGCCAACTGAGCAAGATTTCCATTCACTTCTGGAAAAAGACTCCACAATATATCACGTTTCTGCAGTGTTAGAGCTCCCTTACTTTCAGGGTTTTGGTAAAGGTAAGGTCATTATTGCTCATTAACAATTTATCCACTTTTTCAAAACTCATCTCCAAGCAGACAAAAAGGACAGAGAAAAGAAAGGAACACAACACCAAGAATTAAAAAAAAACAATGGCAGTGGTGAAACAAAAGGTTTCAATGAAACTAATACCAGTTCTTATAAGTCCTTTGAACAAGTTCTCATTTGTGAAGAACCCAACATGAATTTTTAATAAAATCCAGAATATTACAGAGTGAAGACTTTTACAGTTAGATGAAATACATAGTATGGTATCTGTATTCGATCTAGGTATGTTAGGACACTGTTTAAAAAATATCTCACATACATTAAGATAGAAATTTCCAGAGTGAAAATGGAACCCATTATAAAATATTGGAGAGCAGTACTCTAATGCAACATATTTCTGTCCTGTCTCTTCCTCAAGTAGAAAATAGCATGAGCTGGTGATTTGTATTTCTCTTCTTGGTACATGTGCCCACACACTGACAGAGTTTCCTATTAGGCTGCTGGGACCATGAGATTTTCAGCACATTCAGGATAATTTCCGTATCTTTCTTTGGGCCCTCTTTGTGCACATGACCCACTACCCACTTCAGTTTTCATCTCGAAGAAAAGCATAAGGACTGCAGTGTATTCTAAGCTCTGAGCTGGCTACACACAGGCTGAGTCATGGATGTTGTACCTTTTTTCAACCGATGTGGAAGAACCTGAGGGTCGGCTGGAAACCTTAGCAGTGGAATTTCTGGGCTTGCCCTCAGGAATGCAGGCCAGCCCAGGGAAAGTTCTGTATATTTTCCGGCTTCCTCGTTATTCCAAGTAAGAATTAAAAGAGAATAAACAATGGATATTTCCTCGGCATTTGTTTCATTTCAAATAAATACAAACACATATACATCAAAGTATATGAACATTTTCTCTAGTTTGGCAAAAAATTAAGCTGTGGTAAACACATTATTAGTTACAAATGTTAAGCCATCAGCTAGAAATCTGTGTCATAAGAAATATAAAATACAATAAAGACTTACGCAAAAAGATTACATTTTAACTCCATAGAAAAGCTATTTCAGTTCTTACTTCCATTTTGAAGGAAAACAATTTAAATCTTCAATTTTAGACTGAAGCATTTTGGTCCTCGTGTATAGCTGGCTGATGAACTACAGACACAGATAAATACATACATATACATGTGCATGTGTACGTGTGTAATTTAAAGTCTCATTCTTCTTTTTGTACAGCTATTCCAGGTGCGGAGCGGGGTCCATTTGACCTAGAAGCTTTGGCAGAGGAGAGGGAGCAGACACAGTGTTCACTACGATGATTTCATCAGGAAGCAACTTTAATCGGCTTTAATTTCCATTTCACCCATTTTTACATCGTGCTTTCACTTCATTCTTTTTTGGAGTCACACTTCCACTCACTGAGCATGACTTTGACCGAAAAGCTCATATAACATTTCACTACTGATGAACAATACTGATGGCTGTTATGTTTTTAATAAAGTTAGTATTTTGATTTACAGACAAATTAATAAAGGGTAGTTTCATATTTGCATATATCTCAAAAGTTTCGGTGCAATATAATTTTCACCTGAAATGTTATTGAAGTGATTCCGGTTCAATCATTTGGTGAAAATTAGTCACAGGCTTTTTACAGGGAGCACTGGGTGCCATATTTTTGTTAAATGAAAAGAGCAAGTTCAATTTTCAGTGGATTTCCCCCTTCATTTGGCAACTTAAAAATCCTCAAAAAGAAGTTCTGGATATTTCAGTACACTATAGAGAGGATATCACTAGCGCCACCTGGGAAGCCTATGAATAATTGGACTCCCTTAAAAAAGATTATTACAGGCATTATTTCTGAAGATGAACACCTCTACCTTTGGCTTCTAGTAAGGAAGTAAACATCAAATTGAGCAGAGGTTTGAGGCATCTCCTATCCAGCCCTTCCCTCCCTTCCTTGGGGACATGAATGTCACATCGATACACTTTTGAGAACTGAGTGAGTACATGAAAAAAAGAAAAAAAAAATCTCCCTCTTTGTTGCATTATCCCCAAAGAAAAAGAATTAAATGTTTTTTTTTTTTAATTCCATATTTAAAATGAGAGGTAGACTTTCACAGAAGTATCTCAGCTCTAAGGAAAACATGAAACAAAGTAAAACCAAGGCCCAACTGTGTGAGAGCTTTGCCCTACAGCCTAGCTGCCTTCCCTGGGCTTGATTAATTTCTTCTCTACTGGCTTCTGGAAGCTCGGCCCATAATAATACTTGAACACAACATACATCTGGAATTCAAGCTTTGTTCCCTTCCTCCAACATGGGTGATCAAGGAAAAGCTTCTACAGTCCAAAATCAGAAAGTTTCCGAATCAGAATCATTCTCATTGTACCCATCCTCAGAGCCTACATTGTTACTGCACAGGCTAACCATGCTACCCAGGTTGGAGAGGGTCGTCCTGCTCAAACTGTCTTTTTTAAAACAAACGAAGTTGACAGCCGTCATTGTACTGGAAGGAGAAAAAGTCATCATGGTAGCCAGAATGAGGGCCAGGCAGTCAGCCACGTCTTTGTTAGGAGCACAAGCCAGGGCCGGGGTATGACCTGGGCGTAAATGCAGACAAGGCAGTGGTTAGTCCGGGCAATCCAGAAGTGGCGTGAGCGTCCCACAGTACATCTCAAACGACCTCACACGTGGAGATGTATGTCGAGTTAGAAATCATGCCAGGCAAAAGGAGTTACTTCCCACAAGTCATGCTTGGCGTGAGGCTGGAGGGGACCAGGAAGGGGTAGACATTTGATGGAGGGTTTTTTTTTTTTTTCTTCCCCAGCTTACATGACAACAACAAGCACTATATTATCCGGAGTTAGGCAGGATTCCAGTCTTCATCTAGTGAACAGAAACATGAGGGGGGGCGGTGTGTGTGACACAATTCCACAAAAAACAAAAACAGCCACAGGACAATCAGAAAGCTGTTTCCACTTGAGAGCACACACACCATGCGCCTTGGGCTGGGGTCAGGGCACTCTCATTCTGAGAACAATGACTTTCCGTCAGATTAGAGAGGGTGTTGAGAATCAGGTGTCTGTAAGAGTCAGTAACACTGTTTTGTCACTTTATATATACTTTACATGAAGAATGCACCAGGAAGCTGGTTCTAGAGAAATGGAATCATTTGAGTAGATGAGATACAGCACTGGTTGGTTGTGGTGAAATGTACTATCATTTAAAAGAAACTTAAACAGAATTTTAAATAATGTCAACACCACCAGCCAAAGTCCCAAATCCTAAATGTAACAGGTATGGGGAGACTGCTGTGTGCCATGGAGTCATGTCATTCTCTACTATGTGAACTTGATGGGTCAGGTCTGGAAGAGAAAACTATTTCAACACATGAAGCAGGAGCCATGGGGAGGTAGGTGAAGTCTTCGATTCAGTCTACCCTTATTCAACCTTTATTCTATTGGCTGGAAAGGTTTAGCCTGCCCCCTCTCCTGGCTAAACTTTCTACTAACCACTGGCTCATTTTATTCAGAGGCACTGGCTCAAAAATCTTAATTTTTTGCTGTATCATTTGTTAGCACTTGACCTGATTTCTGCTCCCCTCCCCGCTTAACAGACAAGTCCTCTCTCTGGTATGAAGACAAACAAGAATGGACAGATACCTTAACATTCCATTCCACAAAGGTCTGTGATAAGTAATTAAGATTGCAGTGCGGTACAAAATCGTCCCAAATGTTCCTAGGCCTTTAGGGTGTAGCTAAGCTCTGATATAGGCTGTGGTTATACAACCCTAGTGCACTTATTCTTGAGTTTGCTATGGGCTGAACAAGCCCCAGATATGGCAGACTTACACTGCAGAAAGGCAAAACTAATTCATTCTGGTCTCTTGGGTCATTTTGGAGAAAACTCCAACCCTAAAGTATTAATGTATATACATATAGTGGTAATAAGAAGGTGAGGGAAGGTGGGGCAGGAAGACTGAGGAGAAGGAGTAATAGAGAACTTTTCGCATCTCCTACATGAGTCAGGTTGGGGACAGAGCGGGGTACATGCTAGGATAAATGGGGCTGCAAAACCAAAACTAATAGGAGTCAGCTAATGATGTCATATGGCTGCTTACTTCTGAGAAATAGGCATGAGCTGCTAATTCCAATACCTGTAATAAGCAGTTGAATTATGTTAATACATTTTATAATACTTGAATTAAATGCCACAATTAATGCCACATTCAAAAAACTACTGAATTGATAAATATCCAGAAGTTCCTCTTTTGCTCCCCAAAGTTAAAAGGCATGGTAGTTTAATATAATTCTCATACTCATGAGTTTCTAAATTTCTTAGGAAACAGAGTAGAAAGCTTCTGTTAAGAGTTAGTTCATTCAGAAAAGAAATGTGGTATAGATCAGAAGAAGGTTTCAAGCCTAGATGTTCATTTAAAAATTTTTGGATATTCCCCAAATATCCATACTGAAAATACAAGTTCTGATCTGTTCTGCAAAATAATACCTAGAGGTTTGATCTCAGAATGAACTGAAATACAAAGATGTTTTAATTTGAGCCCTTGAGCATGCACCCATGACACATGTGATCCCTAACTCTTCAGCATGTGCAGTTAAAATTTCATTCGAATACCAAGTTGAGTGTATCTAACATATTTCAACCCCCATGCTGAGGAGTTTGAGACCAGCTGCTAACATGACATGCATATGGAAGGCGCTGGTGGACTGCAGGGAGACTATGTGTTTTACAACAACAGACAGGACAAATTATCTTTGTTGACTGCTTACATACAGGGAACTTCCAAGGGAAAGAGAGTTCTCACTGCTTTTTTAAACTAGCTCCTGGCTTTCCCATTTCCCTCTGGCTTCACAGCAGGTGCATTGGCACCTGAAATAATGGCTTACTTTTCCCACTTACCATTTTCATCTACAGCAAGTACACAAGCCCCTTTGGCCAGCAGCTCCTCAACGACCACTTTCAAGCCATTGCGTGCGGCCACATGGAGGGGTCTGAAAAAAAGACAACACCGAGTGTCAACCGCAATACATATTTGTATGAGAATGTGGCATTTTGAGTAGTCTGTGTAGTTGAAAGAAAGAAAGGACTTGAGAATCTATAAATAACACGAGTATTTTTACTTTTTCAAAAAAGATTTCTGAAGAGCTAAAGATCCAACTGTTCTTCCACATTGGCCCAAATTCTTCTGCAGATATTATTGTACAAATATTTTACACCTCAAGCAACCTTAGTGACAAGTCACAGGGAGCCAGAGAAAGAACTCAAGTTCTGGTGTGTTTTCTAGAAGGTTCTTTACCCCTTGCTTTCTACATCAGTATTTGAATCACTGTTTCACACAGTTAATCAATATGAAATCAATATGACTGATGTCATTATCATCCATATACATAATCTTAAACCTTGTTATTACTAAAGGCATGAAAGGAAGTTTTATTGAATTTAGAATATCTTAAAGAATAATGTCAAACAATATATTCTGCTATTCTGCTTAAAAATCTTAATGGAAAAAAATTCTTATATTTCTTTGCATATATATTCTTTGCATCTTAAAATAAATGCAAAGGTAATTTCCTAAAATGGAAAATGAAGCAGCTTTTAGGTCTTTCATGCTAAGGATTACACTGAATTATATTAAAATATAATTAACACAAATAGCTTAAATGCTTCAAACATATTCTGGGAACCTGATTTATAAAACTTGTTTTCCAGTAAGAATACATAAAACTAATACATTTAAAAAATAGTTTATCCTCAAATATGGAGGCTGATAAGATTTTCTAACAACCACTATATTTTTAGTACTACCTTAGAAATATCAGCAAGGAAAAACACAGACCTCACAAAATTCTATGAAGGCATATCAGAAGAAAATTTCTAACTAAAAATGTCTAGCTTGGTCAGCAATTGTAGATAGTGACCATGAACTTCACAAAGGAAAAGCCAGATTTGTGTCTTTCATCACTGCGTCCCCCAACTCTAGCCTAGAACATAGCACATTTTTATTGTTGGTCGAGTAAATGACTATGAATCTGGGACTTAGTCACACTTTAGTAGTCACACTTACGTCTGCAGTGCATTGTTTTTTGCATTAATAAGGCTCTCATCTTGTATCTTGTCAAGTATTAACAAGGCACATTTTTCATGACCCTAACGAAGGAAAAAAAGATAAGTAAATGGAACAGAGATACAGAAATGTCCTGGGGAAATCACTTCAGTATGCTTTAAATTTAACATGTATTCCCTGCCTAATATCAAAACAGGCTATTTTCTGAATAATACATTTTCTTCTAAGAGCAAATGGTTAATCAGCCCTAGATTTTCAAAGATTCTAAATAAGGTGTTTTAGGACTTGACTAATATAAATCTGATCTAAAATATTATAATTTTTACGATAACTTTTAGAATTACTGTCCAGAGAGCTGAAGTTGATGCTATATGTCAGCTAGGTCAGCAGATAAACAGAGAGTAGAATTAGGAGTGTCCTTTAAATTCTTCAACAAAGCTTTTTAAACACAAGTCAAGTCCCATCTCCTTCCTCAAGCCTTCAAATACCACCTCAGTATCCACCTATCACTGGAATTCCCATTGTACCTGTTATCTGTATCATTCATCACTGGCTGCCTTATATAATAGAGTCTTTTCCAGCAAAGGTCATTCTTTTATTCCTCATTCAAAAGATACCTCTATATGTTATGACTAATGATAGTTTAAAATCTAAAGAATTAACTAATAAAATAGAGACCCTTTTGGAACCTCAGGCCCAGCGCCTGGTTAAGGGGTGACCACTTCCTAAACCCTTGACACTCAAAATGTGGCCCAACAGAACAGCAGGATCAGCATCACCTGGGAGTTAGAATATTGACCCTCAAGCCCCACTCTTGGATCTACTAAATTAGAATCTGCATTTGAACCAGATTATCAGGGGATTCATTTGCACAATAAGTCTGAAAAGCATTGTACTTATATTCATGAAAACACCACAACTTGACATGAACTTCAGGAACCTGAGCACTTTTTGTGGTACCCACTTTTTGCGGATCATGAAATGGGAAAATGTAACCAATGAAAGGAATAGCTGAGACTTCTGGTACCACTGGGTACAGATAACACCTTTGATGATACAACGATATTGGAACAAACCACCATCACTGGTGTCAACTAGCATCATATTACAATGCCTTATAAGGGAAACACGTAAACATAATTTTAGAAGTGTCCATGGAGTTTTCATTGTCATGTACTGCTGGTGGAATGTAAATGGTTAAAACCTTATTACAGGGCATTTTGGTCTTAGAAGTGTTCATAGCCTTAGACTCACTAATTTCATATTTAGGGATTTATTCAGATTATTATACTACAATTAGTATTATTTGTAGTAGCATATATTTGAAACAAGGAAACGTTTAACAATAAGGGATGGGTTGAATCAAGGGTAGCACAATCCTAAGGCAAGGTTCCATACATCTTATAAAACACTATAATATATGATGTCTGAAAGGAAGATATTCATAATATATGATTCAGTAATGAAAGCAGGTTATCCAACAGTATGATCCCACTCTCATAAAACCATACATTTATTTTTTTACAGAAGCAGGAACCTTAAGCTATATGTGAACATGATGCTCTTAAAACAAACACACACATTCTTTGCACTGAACTACGTACCAGAAGAAAAGGGAGACAAGAGAAGCATACCTAAATGAATACATTTATTTGCCTCAAAAAAGAGTATTTTTGGCTGTGTTATTACAATGTCTTCAAGCAGAATAAATGAAAACATGTGGAACTGCTTATATTTTAGAAGCCATTTAACTAAGTTCCTAACCTGTGTTTAAAAGCAAAATATGATACCACAACCATGAAGACAGATTCAGTGGCAGCATCAAACCAGATTGTGGCAAGAATTCAAGTGGCAAATTCCCTGAAAAGCATAGCCCATCAACCCATTTGTGTGGGTCTGCCCTTTGCCTCCCCCTTTGATTTCACTGAGAATGACACCATCCTGGGAAAACATACATCTTAATTAACAGCCATGATACACACACTTCTGATGGACAGATTTAGGTATTATTATCATTTTATCATTACACTAAAATAACCATGTTTCAAATCCATTTACATACTTTACTACTAGCCAAATGTAAGGATGTGTTCAAGTCCTTATCCTTCACAGTCAGGTCAGCCTGGGCACTGTTCACCAAAATATCTGCAGAAAAAGCCAAAAGATAGTTACTAAGACTACATGCTAATTACATGCATTTTGAAGAAATTACTACCAAAACAATAATGCTTTTAAATTTGTGTACTCACATTACCATAACTAATATTTTTAAAGAAAAAAGGAACAATTTATTGCCATGAAAGTGAAGGTCACTCAGTTGTGTCTGACTCTTTGCAACCCCATGGACTATATGGTCCATGGAATTCTCCAGGCCAGAATACTGGAGTGGGTAGCCTTTCCCTTTTCCAGGGGATCTTCCCAACCCAGGGATCGAACCCAGGTCTTCTGCATTGTGGGAGGATTCTCCCAAGGATATTGGAATGGGTGGCCTATCCCTTCTCAAGTAGGTCTTCCCAATCCAGGAATCAAACCAGGGTTTCCTCAGGTGGATTCTTTACCAACTGAGCTATCAGGGAAGCCACTTTATTGCCATAGTTGATCTATTCAAATCCAAATTCCATAGTCATTAATTTATTTTTATTTCTTTGGCTGCTCCAGGTCTTAGCTGCAGCATGCATGATCTTTAGTTGAGGCACACAGGACCTAGTTTACTGATCAGGGATCAAACCCAGGCTCCCACATTGGGAGCATGGAGTCTTACCCAGTGGACCACGAGGGAAGTCCCTACAGGCATTAATTTTAATTGTCTTTACAGTTTTGTTATCTCCCAGTAAAATGATTCTATTGTTCTATTTGGTTTCTAAATGTTGACAGATTTCACTGTTATTAATTGACAAAGTCTATCAATAACCAAGTTAACACAGAGTCGGACACGACTGAAGTGACAGCAGCAGCAGCAGATCCGGTGGCTTAAATACAATGTTGGTCTTCTCTAACATGTATATACCGAGAGTATGATCACTTTCCCAACTTTACATGCCTTTGGTTTTAGACAGGCCTAAACTCCAAGTCCACAAGTCAAACACATACCCACGGCACCAGCCTGCCCATTCTCAGCAGCCATCATCAGTGGTGTTTTCCCTGAATTGTCTGCCGCGTTCACTTGAGCGTTGTGTCTCAGAAGAAGCTGCAAGCACTCCACGTGATCAGCAAATGCTGCTGCATGAAGTGGTGTCCTAACGATTTAAAACAGGTATGATGTTAGCGTCCTATAAACTTAACACACTCCCTTTCTATATGTGCCTGAGAAACATGTGCATGGTGTCATCTTAGGGATTTAAAACTTACTGGCTTAGAGAGATGGTGACCAGGTTCCCCCAAAAGCCATTCAGGGTAGACACTGAAGTGTCACCTATGTGAACAGCACCCCTAGATTTGGGGGGTGTAGGCAGTGGTCCTGATAATAAAATCAGCATCTTTACTGACCCTTTAATCTTGAGTTCCAATGACCTCTCTCATCATTGATAAACATACTTTCAAAATTAGGCCTTAGATTTGTAGATAATTGGCTATTTTTAAAAAAAAGCCTACATCATTTAATGTGAATGGTTGGTTTCTTTGGGAGGATAATTTGGCATGATTTATCAAAGTTAAACACTGTGATCTTTGAACTAAAAAATTCCAATTCTAGCACTTTTATCTCCCAGATGCACTTGCTCATGCAAACAGATACTTGTACTAGACTGTTCATTGCACCATTCACTAAAACACCAAAATTCTGAAACAACTTGAATATTCTTCAAAGGAGGACAAGCTGATTAAATTATAACATATCCAGTAAATGGAATAATATGAAGCTTTAAAAAGAATATGGTAAATATATATGTTCTGGTGTGGAAAGATCTCCAAGATATGTTAAAAGGAGAACATTAATATAGAATGTTCTCATTTGTATAAAAAGAATATAAACATATATATTTTTATATATTTATGTAGTTATCTATATACAATATTTGGAAGAAAATAAAAATTTAGAAAGAACAGTTTTAAGTAGTTTTCTCAGTGGAAGAGGCTAGGGCTTTTGGACTAAGAGGATAATTTCTTTATATGTCATTTATTACACTTAATTTTTAAAAACATGTATATATATTACTTTTTCAATCAAAAACATAGATGTTTGGCCACTATGGAGCCACAAAGAAGGCTAAGATTCAACAGACAAGAGCCATGCTCTTAGGATCACTTACCTGCCTTTGTCATCTCTACAATTGACAATACTGGAATCTATGGCCCCGAGTAACAATGATGCACAATTCTCATGATCATTTATTCTAAAATGAAAATAGATTTAAAAATTTAAAATATTGCTCTCTAAAAAATTATATATCCCCTCCTACTCCATCTTTCTATCTTTAATAATCTGATGCATTTAAAAATTTTGATACAAAATTTGAGCAAAAGTTTCATTTACCAAAGAAGAATTTCAACATTACGAAGATTGGAAAATTACCATATATGAAATCTTCCTGGAATAAAATGTCTTTCTAATTATCCACAGGGATAATATTGCTAACCCCAACTTATTTTTAGCATTTGGCAGACAAGCGTGACTACTGATACACCTGAAGAGCTCCTCACATGGTGGGTACTGTTTCTCAGTCCACCCCTTTCTACCGTTTCCCTGGGTGGTTTGTGAGCCACCTTGGAACCACGGCACTTCACAAAAAGCTCCTGAAAAATCATTAACATTAGATACTGCACTTTGATATCAGACTTATTTGCCTTTAGCAGCAAAATGGAATATACTGGTCTTATCTGTAATCTAAAAGCGTTTTCCTTCTGCCAAAAGCCCTTTCCCTAGGTGTGGTTTAAAGAATTCAAGCCACACCATTAACTTCCGGTTTTTCTACTTACATTGCACAGTGCAGTGGAGTGAAAGGATTACCGATAAATGTTCGAAAGCATTTCTGCTCCAAAAGTACCTCTATACAGTTTTCATTACCTGCAAGGAACCAAAAGAATTTAGAGAGCTTCTAACATGAAACTTTGTTTAATGAAATCTATTTTTTCATTAAGTACTGAATTCTGGCCCATGAATTTTCCTGAATTGGCTGAATGATCATTCTCCATGGAATAAAATTCACTAAATGTCAAAATGTTTTTAACTATGTTCATAGGTGTTCTGAGATATAATGAATAAATTAAGCAGTGATGAGAAAGAGACCTCATTTGCAAGCGGAACAATTCTACCATACTCACAGCTCTTAGTAGATGGGTGCCTAACATAGGTATGCCTCAGTTTGTCCATATTTAGAGCAGAAAATTTCCCTTTTACCCAGATGAATAGGTTCACTTAAAATTATGCACCCTAGGGAAGGGAGGAAGATGTGATTGATAAAAAACAGTACTTATCATAGTGCAGGTTAAAGGGCTTTGACTGTAAAACACTAAATGGTATTTAAAAGGGTACCAAGGACACGACTGAGCGACTGATCTGATCTGATCTGAAGAACAGTTCCTGACAAATAGTATGGACCCACTAAGTATTTTTTAGTGAGTAGATGAACAAATGTGAATAATTACTTTCAACAAAATGGCAGGTAGTTTTCAAACCAACTGAATTTAAGTAAGGCCCCAGCTCTGTGAGCTTACTTGTTATGTGATCTATGAGCCTCCATTTCCTACATATAAAAAAATCGGAGAAGGAATACCTGCCCTATTGATGTCACAGGATGATGGGAAATTTACTTGATAAAGGACCTACATGAAGTTTGTGAAGCAATGTTCTCATACAATTGTTAAGGCAAGAAGGTAAAGCTATTTGGCTTTGGAATATGGATTGTTGCCCTGGAAACCTCTTCTTGGCTGAGTTATGTGCTAAATTAGAGCTCTCTTCTGATCTACCCCAGAATTATGTTGATTGAACAATTTTAAGTACTAAAATAAGTCAAACTTTTTTTGTACCTATAGAGAAAAAAAGTGAAACTTTGCTTTTAGGAGGACTGAGAAGTGTATGAAGTAATGAACATACAAATCCCCTAATTTTATGTCAGTTATATTGTTTAGCTTTCTAACTATATCCAACTGTCACTCAAATATTCCCAGACATTTCAACCTCTCTATTACTATGAATTTCCCTGAAGGACCTAGCTTGGGGCAGCACCTACACAAACCATTTCTTGGAGGCTATATGAATCTCAATGTAAAGGTCTGTGTAGGTAGGACTGAGGATCCTTGAATGACTTTCAGTGTTTCAAAGTGCTCAGTGAAGGAGATTCTGGGAAGAGGGGAGCTTAAACCTCCAATCTGGAAGACTACACTGGAAGTGTAGATTCCAGTGGATTGTTTAGGAGAGGCCTGCTCCCCTTCCCCTGCTTGTACCTGGAGAGGTCTTAGAACAGACAGACCTATCACCCCCGCCCCATCCAACTCCACACGGGAGAAAATGTGGTCTGTGGGAGGTTTGCCACCTGCTGTTATAATCAACACTGGCACTCCATCACCCCCCTCCTGTAGGTTTTCCAGTGCTAGATAGATCTTGCAGCTTAACTCACATGGGGCTTAGGGTGACCTTACCCATTAGCAAGTAAATTAAAAAAAAAAAATCACAATCCTCCAATGGCCGGGAGGGAACAAAACCAAACTGCAAAAGTGGAAAATTTGACTCTTACTGAGGTCAGAACCAATGAAAAAAAGAGGATCATAATAAAAACATAATGAAAGATCTTAAACTGATACAGTTAGAGCACCATAAAACTTTTCTGGACCCAATAATCATAGTTTCTAAGTGAAAATTTTAATAGAAGAATTGATTATGGATAAATAAAACAACAGAAGCACAGTAAGAAACATATGGACATGAATTTGCAAACTCTGGGAGACAGTGGAAAAGAGAGGAGTCTTACGTGCTAATACAGTCCACCGGGTTGCAAAGAGTCAGACAGGACTTAGCAATAGAACAACAACAGAACTATATGGGAAAATATTCATATAAGCTTAGAGGTAGGAGATCTTTTTAAGCAAGACTGTAAACCTACATACCATAGAATAAAAAATCTCACAGATTCAACTGCACAAAAGTTCAAAATCTTTACATGGAAAAAGATATCATTAACAAGGAGCAAAGACAAATAGTGAACTGAGAAAAAAAAGTTTGCAACACACATAACACAGAGAGGATTCATATTCTAAGACAAGGTGCTCCTACAAATGTGTGAAAAAAGATAAACCACTCAATAGGGAAAAAATGAGCAATAGATGGAAAAAGTACTTTCCAGAAGAGGAAATGCAAATACATAAATCAGTACACAATTAGACAAGGAAACACAAAATAAAATGAGATACCCTTTTTTTGTCCTTCAAATTGACAAAAATTAAGAAGATTAACATCACCTTGGGCTAACAAAAGCTTTTATTTACATTTGGTGGGGTAAAAATTATGCCATACTAAAGCAGTATGGTATAATTTATTAAAGTTTAAAAATATACAAGCCCTCATCAACAAATTTATTTTATTTGGAAATTTATTATTTTATTATTTATTATTTTATTTGGAAATTTATCTAACAGAATAAAGTACCATGATATGAACATACACACTCCAGTACTGTTTGTAATGAGAAAAAAAGCCTAAAAACAATTTGAATGTTCATCAACAGGGATCTGGTTGAATAAATATTAAATTCTGATATACACACTCATACTCATGCATGTCTATACCTATTTATCTGATATAAAATATTCAACTATTAACAAGATCAATGTATATAGATACATATTTATTTGTAAGGTTATCTGCAATAGAATGTTGAGTGCACAATAAGAAAAGTTATAGAATATTTGTTATATGAATTCTAGTTTTAAAAAAGATGTACATACATATATATTGATTTACATTTTCAAGGGAGAATTATGAAAAATAAATACCAAATTACATCAAAAAGTGAGTTTGGAAATGACTTAATTTTACTTTAGAGGCTTCAGTATTTTTTAAATGTAACAATTACCAGGCATTGAACTTTTTCTACTCAAATAAGTGAAACACAGAATTTTAAATCTCCTCAGTAGCAAGTATAACTAAATAAATGGGACTACGTGACATAAAAATGCAATGCTGAAAGATAAATCATGTGCCTACCAGCTGTCAATTGTGACATTATTACATCATATTGTTTTGGTTGTTTTTAGCTGTATTATTTCAATTCCTTGTAGGATCCCTGGTTATCTCATAGAAAAGAAAGCCTGATTTAAACTAGTTAGTTCATCGGAAGTTCTGATGAGGAGTTACATGTTACTGGTTAAGAAAAAGTGTGAAGTGATTTTTCATTCCAATATGGCATCATGGTAGCCACGGAGGGAAAAATATTTTCTAAAAAAGGTATTTTTGTTTGTTTGTTTTGCAGTATCTGAATGCAGAAAGAGTGGATACCTTGGTTACAGCATCATGTTATGTTCTCACTTCCTTTGAGATCACAGTAGTGTTGGGATAGGAAGTCTACTGGAATCAGTCAAGTGACAATTAACTCACCATTGTAACAAGCCCAGTGCAGTGGCGTGTAGCCTTGGTTGTCTTTGAAAGAACAGTCCTCCTCGGAAAGTGCCATCTGGAGCAGCTCACTCAGCCACGTGGCATGGCCACGAGCAGCTGCATAGTGCAAGGGTGTCCTCCCTCTGGAATCTTTACACAGAATCGACACTTCTTGTTCCAGCAGCATTTGCACACATTCCTCATGTCCCGTCATAATCTGAAGCATCGCAATTAAAAACACAACACAAATCTAAGAAGACTCAGCAAGCAAAGTTGTTGACTAAGTGGGGTTAGGCTCGAAGTAAGTAGACATAACACCCAGGTCTTAAGGGAAAAGACTCTTATCCTATTTCAGAGAAACACCCACCTGTAAATGAGGACAGTAATAATGACCTCATAGGCTGTTGTGAGGACTAATAAGATATGTAAAGGCTCCCGGACTGCTGTGTGGCCCATAGGAAGTACCAAAAAGTACCTAAAATAAGATCTATGATTATGGCATTAAACATTTAGAGTTCCTCTTCTCTTCATTGATCATGGTGGTCAGCACCATCTTTAAATAACAATTTCCTGATTTCTGCTTTTGTTTCATTTAGATTTCTTGATATACTTTAAAAAACAGTTCAGCAGGTGTTTATGAAGAATTACACACAGTGTACTTATTTCAGCAGAGTACATACTTCAGGTGGTAAATGGGCCCACATTGTAATAAAGAACAATTAAAAATAGCATGGTTACTCAAAACTAGGTAAGCATCAGAATAAATTACAACACCTGCACACAATGGAGGATTAAAAAAGATAGGGCAGAAAAATATTTAGTGATATGGACAAAGGTACTTGATATACTATAAGAAAAAAAAAGGTTCCAAATAGCATCTTCAGTATTCTTTTTAAGATTTAAAACAAATCTATATTTAGAAAGAAGATTGGTGATATATATCAAAAAGTGGTTATCTCCAGGAGGTAAGATTACTAGAGATTACTATTTTGTTATTTGTGCTTTAAGATTTTTTTTGCAAATTTCCTATGATGTGCATGCAATCAGAAAGCAGAACCAAGTCTTGCAACAATAGGTGTTCATGTATCTATTATCACAGTCAAACATGGCAACTCAAGAGCAGAACCTCAGAGTACCTGCCATTATTTTATCTTTGCAAAAGATTTTGTAATTTCTTTTTGACTGACTGAGATTAATTGGTTATCTCAGGCAACAATCTTCTTACTAAAAATTCATAAGGAGGTAAAAAAAAAAAGAAGAAACAAGTTCACTACAGAATTGCTTGACTAAAGCTAAGGAAGATGTACATACCCCTCTGTGTAAAGCTGTGCAGCCCATGATGTCAACAGCATCTACATTTGCTTCCTTTTCAAGTAACAATGAAACAGCATCACTGTGTCCATACGCTACTGCAAGCATTAGTGGGGTTCTAGGAAAAGAGAAATTGGGCTTTTATTTTTTAATTAATTAATTTAATTGGAGGATAATTACTTTACAATATTGTGATGGTTTTTGCCATACATTGACATGAATCAGCCATGGGTACATGTGTCTAACCCATCCTGAACCCCCCCCACCACCTCCCTCCCCACCTCATCACTTGGGGTTGTCCCAGAGTACCAGCTTTGAGTGCCCTGCTTCATGCACTGAACTTGCACTGGCCATCTATTTCACATACAGTAATATACATGTTTCAATGCTAGTCTCTCAAATCATCCCACCCTCGTCTTTTCCCACAAAGTCCAAAAGTCTGTTCTTTACATATGTGTCTCTTTTGCTGTATTACACATAGGATTGTTGTTATCATCTTTCTAAATTCCATACGTGTTAATATACAGTATTTGTGTTTCTCCTTCTGACTTACTTCACTCTGTATAATAGGTTCCAATTTCATCCACCTCATTAGCACTGTCTCAAATGCAGTTCTTTTTTATAGCTGAGTAATATTCCATTGTGTATATGTACCACAACTTCCTTATCCATTTGTCTGCTGATGGACATCTAGGTTGCTTCCATGTCCTAGCTATTGTAAACAGTGCTGCAATGAACACTGGGGTACACGTATCTCTTTCAATTCTGGTTTCCTAGGTGTGTATGCCCAACAGTGGGATATCTGGGTTGTATGGCAGTTCTATTCCCAGTTTTTTAAGGAGTCTCCACACTGTTCTCCATAGTAGCTGTACCAGTTTGCATTCCCACCAACACGGTAAGAGAGTTCCATTTTAACCACACCCTCTCCTGCATTTATTGTCTGTAGACTTTCTGATTACGGCCCTCTGACCAGCATGAGATAATACCTCATTGTGGGTTTTTATTTGAATGGGCTTTTAAAAAGAAGATTAAAAAATACTCATCACTTCCAGTGGGAGCATCTTCCTCTCTTCCTTTGTCTCTCTGTCTCTCTCTCTCTCTCTCAGTCTCTCTCCCTTTGTGACAATTGCTTAGTATTTTCTGAGTGTCCCCGATTTGCTCTCTACTACCTGGAACAAGCTATGTGCCTCTGGTCTATAATGACCACATGGAATGGTGGCAGTGGAATGATCAGTATGAGTAGGGCAGAGCAAAGTTCCACCTTAAAATGCTCACTTGAATCCCATCATTTTCAGAACTATGCAGCATTGGCCAAGTATCAATTGAGCAGGGAGTGTGTGTATATAAGAGATGCTCTTGTTTCCATCAGAGCAACTGTGAACTACTTTTATAGTCTTTTACGTTGGATTTCGGTTCAGTATTTCATTTGAACAAAGCTCCATTGCCTTAAAGAAAAGAAGGACAAGTCCAGAGAAAAGACCCAAGTGCTGGGCTCCAGGAGGTGTGGCCCAGTTCTGTCTTCAACATGAACTCATATATCTGGGGTGAGTCACCAGTGCTTTATTGCTCTGCGTTTCCTATTCGTAAGAGAAGACTGGGTGGGAGAACAGGCTAACAGATGGAAAATACTCAGGGAAAAATAACACAAGAAGGATAAAAATATGAAGGATTTTTATGGAGGTGATAACATCTTGAGGTCTGTCCTATTCCATTATTAATTTTAAAAATGAGATGGTAACAGCTTCAGAAGAGGGTAAAAGTGAATAGAAAAAAGGAACAAATGAGAAAATATTTTTAAAAAGCCAAAGAACAAGGGTACATATATAAAAAGTTAGCCCTTTTTCATCAAGATACACACACACACACACATTTTTCTTGGATATATACTCCAGCATAAAGCTACTTCATTCTTCTAGGACCCTCATCCATCAATTTCATCCCAGTATAAACACCAAATTTCAGCATTCAGACCTCCTAGCTGTTTAACAAATTAACTGATCAGTTGTGATTTGAAATGTCAACCCCAGGTGTGAGAACACTTACTGTCCTTTGGCATCTTTCACGTCAACAACTTCTGGGTTGTCTGCAATTTCTAGTAATAGCCGCATACACAGCGTGTGACCATTAATTACTGAAAAAGAAAATAAAGGACATTCTTTTAACAGACCATATAGATCCTTCCGAAATAAAATTTATTTGGACTTCAAATTGGTGGTTTCCAATTCTTGCTTGAAGGCAGGAAGAGAAGGGGACAACAGAGGATTAAGATGGTTGGATGGCATCACTGACTCAATGGACATGAGTTTGAGTAAACTCCAGGAGTTGGTGATGGACAGGGAGGCCTGGCATGCTGCAGTCCATGGGGGTCGCAAAGAGCTGGGACAAGATTGAGTGACTGAACTAAACTGAACTGAATTGTTGCTGATGGACATCCCGTGTCCAGCTAGTGCCAGCTGCTGGGCACAGCTGGCAATACGTCTGTTACCAACCCATCTCCACTTTCTTCCTATCAGGGCACTGTGGTTCTCATCTAACTTTCTTTCCTGGATGCTGTATAGAGGCTTTTTTCCTTAAAGAGGACATCCTTTCTTATCTACTCCTACAGAACCGATCATCTCTCTCCACTTTCTGGGTAACCCTTCTGTTCCTCTAAGAGAGTCTCCCAACTCTGTACAATCTTCCTGTGTCCAGTCCACCTCAAGCTCTTTTTAAAAGAAGGTTAAAGGGGGAGGAGAAGGCAGAGGAGGAGGGAGAGGAGAGCAGGTGAATGAGGGGAGGAGCAGAAGAGAGAAGGAGGGAAGAGGGGAGCAGAGGAGGGGAGGAAGGGAGATGGGAACAGAGTTTGCTTCTTATCCCCATCATTTCACGTTCTGAGGTAGACGTTCTGACTGATGATTAGTGACTTTAAGTCAAACCTCAAGCTGGCAATGTTAGCCATTGGCTCACTGCTGATTGGCACTCCCAGAAGACTCACAGATGGCTCCTCACCCCAGGGGCTGGAGGATTTCTCCGTCTAAGTTCCTCATATCAAAGCCCTTGTTTCTCTGCCTTCTCCCACCCTCTATCACCTCTGCTCCCCTCTCTCTCCCCTGCTGAGCTCTGACTGGGGGCAGCAGGCCCTGCCCCTCCTCACTCAGCTGCCCAGGTGGGAACTGGCAATGGGCAGGAAGCGTGGCCCAAATCTTCCGTTGGCCTTGACTGCCTGGGGTGGAACCCATGGACTCACCCAGCTCTGTGTGCACCAGGCAAGATGTTCTTTTAGGAAGAAGACCCTGGTGTCACAGGGTCAGGAAGCACCTCCCAGGCTGATAATCCCTGGGGTAGGGTACTTTCCTTTAGCTTGTTGAATGGAACCCACAGCCTTGCAAAAGACATGATTTTCTACTCAGGGAGTAGGATGCGAACAAATATATTTAAAATTCTGAACGTGACCTTCTCTCCTCTCTGAACAATAAGAACACCATAAAATACATTGCATTAACCTTGTTATGGTTGTAGAGAGAGAAGGGAATAGATGCAGCTATGTTAGGTTGATAAAGGCTCTTCTTAGAGCTGTGTTTTACAGCCCGTTTTTATTGCATGCCAGTCACGAGAGAAGGCTAATTTAACTACGACACATTTTTCAGGGACAATACATACTAGAATTAGCTCACATTCATCAACACCACTCAAATTAACTACAGGGATAATATCCACATTTTGTAGATCATTGCATTCAGCTAATTCTCAGCAACATCCCATTTATGTACCTCAGGAGGAAATCTTGTAGAAATGTTGTTGCTCTTTTGCTTTTTGTTTTAAAAATTACATTAAGTCTGTTAGCACTGGTGAAATATGCAAGAGGTTTAATGTATGCTTAAAAGAAAATAATTAGCAGAGGACTGATAGCTAAATACTGCAGGTGGTATTATTTTATAATACTCATGAAATACAGCATATTTTGATTGATTCCTTTTTCTATATCAATTTGATATTCTTTAAACTGTTGTTGTTATTCAGTCCTCAAATCACGTCTGACTCTTTGCCATCCCTTGGACTGTAGCACACTAGGTTCCTCTGTCCTCCACTATCTCCTGGGGTATGCTCAAATTCAAATAGTCATAATCATAATAGTTTCGAGGATTTTTATTTTTGCCTAAACTAAAAAAGGGGAAAAATCATCTAATTCGTATCACTCATCCAGTATGAAGGAAATGGCAACCCACTCCAGTATTCTCGCCTGGAGAATCCCATGGACAGAGGAGCTGGGCGGGCCATGGTCCATGGGGTTGCAGAGAGTCGGACACGACTGAAGTGACTGAGCACATCCAGTATGCTGGAGAGCAAACTAATTCCTACAGTAGTATGTTTTTCTTGGGCAGGTGCAGTTGAGATGCTGGGAGGTGGGCGTGTGTAGCTTTTTTGAACTTAGCTAATAGCCCTCAGTAAATATAATTCCCCCTTATTTTAAAAGTGTGGCTACACTAGAATTCTCGGCTTCCCACACACATTTTCCCCCAATTGCCTTCCAGCAAAAAGATGCTACCATTTCCTTTTGCTGCGCCCTGCCAAACCCAGCTTTGTCTCAGACTAGCTCAGCCTCTCCCTGACTATGAGTGACAGTCATTTTTCATGCTGCTCAAAGACCACAACTGTCATTACCACTATCTACGCCAAACCCTCTAAAATCCATCCTGGATCCTGTTCCTCACGGTACTCTCAGGATTTGGAACAAAAAAATTGGCCTCTCGAATGAGCTGCAAAAGATTCTGGAAAAGCAGATTCTCAAAGCACAGGTTAAAGCTTCTGCACAGCAGACATTTTGTGGAGAATAAAATGAAATGACAGCCAGCACCTTCTCAACGAATTGCACGGAGGACACCCAAAAGGAGCGAGTCCTGTTGACCACTAGGGGGCTCCATTGGACTACAGCCTTTATCGCCGTGGCAAATGAATGACAATGATTATTCTTCATTGTTGACCTGTTCACAAGGGCGATTTTCCACAACCAAAATGGGTCCTTTGTAAGTGTCAGGAAGTACTCGGTAACTAAAGCAGGATGCTGGCATTAATAATAGGCAACTTTAAAAGGAGAACTAAATGTAAGCTATATGGTAATACTAAGAATGCCTAGAATACTAAATTTTATAATACTTACAAATACTAAAAAGACTAAATGTAATGGGAAATAAGAATTTATAATTTAACCATACCAATCACTGCTGACCTCATGGCTAAAGTTTTTTCTAGGAACAACTGCTTCCAGATAATTAAGCAACACCATGTTTTTTCAATCTTTGTATTATTTTTCCTCAGTGGTTTGAACATTCAGAGATGTGGATGGCAATGCTTCCACAAAGTCTAACATTCTGAGAAAATTTTCCCAAGTACAAGAATCACAAATCTTTTGAAAACTGTTTTCATTCCTTTGTTTCCTCAACACATCCATTATTTCATAGTGAAAAATACTTACTTTATAATATCTGCTATCCTGATCAAAGGCTATTATCACTGAACTCCTGAACTCAAAGAAAATTATGCCTTAGCTGAGCTAGAAACTCTTCCACATTACCTTGTCATCTGTGTATATGTCTAGAAGTATCTGGACACAGTTTTATTTAATGTGCATTAAAGAAAAATCACAGAAGAGGCAAATTACTTACTTTCTGAAAAATACATGTAGCTTTTTAAGAGACTATTTTTATACCTGATGCATCAAGAATCAGAACAAAATTGTGTTGGTAAAGCAATTATGTTCTAGTTAAAAATAAATAAATACCAAAAAAGGAAAAAATAAGGAGTAAAACAAATATCATATTAACACATATATATGAAATCTAGAAAAATGGTACTGACGAACCTACCTGTAGGGCAGGAATAGAGATGCAGACATAAAGAATGCATTTGTGGACACAGAGGGGGCTGAGAGGGTGGGACAAGTTGAGAGAATAGCATTGACATATATACATGAATGCTTCCCCGGTGGCTCAGAGGTTAAAGCGTATGCCTGCAATGCGGGAGACCTGGGTTCGATCCCTGGGTCGGGAAGATTCCCTGGAGAAGGAAATGGCAACCCACTCCAGTATTCTTGCCTGGAGAATACCATAGATGTAGGAACCTGGTGGGCTACAGTCCATGGGTTTGCAAATATATATTAACATGTGTAAGATAGCTAGCTAGTGGGAAGCTGCTTACAGCACAGGGAGCTCAGCTCGGTGCTCTGTGATGACTGAAAGGGGTGAGGTGAGGGATGGGAGGGAGGCTCAAGAGGAAGGGCACATATGTATACATATAGCTGATTTGTGTTGCAGTACAGCAGAAACTAACACAGTGCTGTAAAGAAACCATACTCCAATTAAAATTTTTTGAAAAAAAATTTTAATTAAAAAAATTAAAGAATCAGAGCAAAAGTGAAGAAGTAACATTTAGACTGCAGAATAACATACTCAGCAGATTGCTATCTGAAAATTCCTTTCATGAAGTAGCTGTGAAGTATCATTAATTTTATGCTTCAAAATGCTATGAGATTTTATTCTATGTGATTTATCTGACGATAACAATACACCTTGCCCTTTTTTTTCCAGAAAGTTTTGTGATTGCCATTGGCCAAAGGTACTGAACACTCTTTTGAGTTAAGAAGGTCAGATGCAGCGTAGAGGATTTTTAGGGCAGAATGATAGATATGCGTGTGTGTGTGTGTGTGTACTCAATCATATCCGACTCTATAATCCCATGGACTGTAGCCTGCCAGGCTCCTCTGTCCATGAGATTTTCCAGGCAAGAATACTGGAGTGGTGGCCATTTCCTTTTCCAGGGGATCTCCCCAACCCAGGGATCAAACCTGTATCTCCTGTATTGGCGGGAGGATTCTTTACCACTGAGCAACCTATGGAAGCCCAGAATGGTAGATACATGTCATTAGACATCTGTTCAAATTCACAGAATGTACAACACCGATAGTGGAACCTAATGTAAGCCATGGACTTTGGATGATCATGTTGTGTCAGTGTCGGTTCATCCATTGTAATGAATATGCCAGTCTGGTGAGGGATGTTGATAATGGGAGAGGCTATGCATGTGTGATGGACGAGGGGTATGTGGAAAACCTCTATACCTTCCTTTTTGATGTTGCTATGAATCTAAAGCTGCTCTAAAAAAAAAAAAGTAGCCTTTAAAGAAGGTCAGAGCCTCTCTGGATGTAGAACACTAATCATTTCTAAATGAACAGAAAGCCAAAAGCACTTTGGAAGAGCACAGGCATATTTGACATAGAAAGAGGATATTTTCAAAATTGGGATGAAGGAAGATGCCGCCATTCATTTACTCAAACTTATAAGTGGGCCACAAAACTAATGTAACCAGACTCCTGACAAGACCTACCTGAGGCATGAAGTGGGGTTCTTTTGGTTACATTGTCTTTCACAAAGATGGATGCACCTTGATTGATAAGTGCTTCCACACATTCCGTATGTCCCTTAAAGGCAGCCAGATCCAGAGCAGTGCGGCCTTTCTCATCCCTGATGTCCAGGTCTACCAGCGACTGCAGAAGGACTTCCAAGGCCTGGTGATGCCCATTGTACGCCTGCAAAGGAGAAACCACAAACTCGAGTGCTTGCTCACCTTAAATCCCACAAGAGTCCATCCGAGGGGCTAAGCCTCCTGGGTCACGGAAGGAGACTACTTCAAAGAGCACATGGCATAATTATTAAAACACAGCTGAAATGAGAACTAGATGGAAAAATTACAATGCACAGACCTCACAGGTACATATAAATCTTTTAATGCTCCTTCTCTTTTGTCAAATAATTTACTCCAAAGGTACTAAATGTATCAATGTATTCTTATATCTATTAATCCAATAATCTAACACAGGTTAATAGCTAAGTGAATTAATATATTCTTTTATCTGTCAGCTCAGTCCTAAACACACTGGTAAGATCTGAATATTTTTTCAGACGGCTTTTCTGTTAAACCTGGAGGAAAAAAAAATCACTAAAAACACTGTGGACTTTGTAATTCAACAGAAGCATACTGATCTTCTGTTACAGTCCAACATTTTAATTTCGACCATGTGATCCTGGCTGAGTTTCTTAATTTCACTTAGAGTTTGTTTACTCATCTATAAAGTAAGAGCAATAAAAGTTGCCTTCCAGAGAGGATGAGAAGAAATAAAACTTCACAGCCTTTGCATAGTGCAAAATACATGGTTGATGCTTCCTTTTCTCTTGTTTTCTCCATTGATTATCATCAAAACATAAACACAATTATGGAAGTATATTCCATATATTAAGGCCAAGTTCAGTCCTATTGTGAGCTCCTACGCTGTGTTAAAGTTAGGAGGCTTCATACTACTAAAACACAAAACTAAAAGTCTGAAAGGAAATTTTTACTAAGTCTATAAGGTTAAAAAACTGTAGTGCACATACAAGGTCAAGGATACTGAAATAAAAGAAGAAAAAAAGAATTCAGTGGGGGTGGGGGATGGTTGGTGGAGGGAAGTAAAGGAGGAGACAGAGGAAAAGTCTGTTCCCAGTGTCTTCAGTAGTCAAAGTCGCCTCTCATGTCTCCTATGCTATTTTTCCACTGCAGCAATCACCCTAGACACAATTTATTTGAAAAAATGCTTAGCGCAGACTAAGGACTGATTTCTTCAATACACAAAGAGCTTCCATAAGCCTTTTTAAAAACTAGGAAAATGTGTAAAGGGTATGAAAAGGCAGCTCAAAGAAAAATAAAAATAAAAGGTCAATAAACATATGAAAAAAACATGTAAATTTTTATGGTACTATTTTTTAACTACCAAACGGCAGTGATTAAGTTTGGGCATGTCCAGTATTAGTTAAGACATGGTGGAAAAAATCAATCTACACTCTGTTGGTGGCAGTATAGATTGGTGTGATATTTGTGAAGGGTGATTTGACAAACTCTATCAAAAATTTTTTTAAAAAAACAAAGCTGCAAATAATAAATACAATGATTTTGTTGTATGAAAAGCAAATATACTCAGATAGACACATACTTGTACCTATGTATATTTCTGTATTCATAGGAAATTTTAGAAGATACAAAGGAAACTTGACAGTGGTTACTCTAGAAATGACAAGTAAAGTAATAAGCAAATGGACTTATTTTAACTTATCTTTTTAAAAACTACTTGAATGTTTTTCTCTGTACATATCAACCACAACAATAACAAAAACTAGATTAAAAGGACCCACAAGATTTAAAGAGTACGAAAAGGAATTGTTTATAAAACTTTCTTATATTATTTTTATGAATGATTATGGTTATATTACATATTAAACATATATATTATATGTGTAGTATAATAACTCATATGCTGATGAATCCCAAATTTATATCCCAGTTACTTTCTAAGACTTGTATATTCAATTGCCTATTGAATATCTAATATACACCTCAAGCTTAACATGTCCCAAAATGAGTTCTTAATTTTCCTCCTAAAATTTGCTCCATCTCTGTAAATGGCAATTTTACCCTCCTAGTTGCTCAGGCCCCAGATTTTGGAGTCATCTTCGTCTTCCCTCTTAAGCCCAGGGTTGTGGCCCTGCACAAGAGCTTTGGAACACTGGGGTAAGCGAGTGCTAAAAATATCTTCCCCATCTCTCCCCACTGCCTACTATGCCCTGGTACAGGGATGTGTCTGCTGAAAGAAAGGGACATTTTTTTGTTCATCAACAGAGGTGTCATCAGGTTGTCAGGCACCTGGCAGGAAACAGCTATCCATATCTGTTACAATTTGCACACAGGTGTTGGGTACTAGTAGCCCTCAATGACATGATCATCTCTACTTTCAAGCCATGATCATCTCTACTCCTTTTTTAAAATATATACAGAATCTACCCAGTTCTACACTATACCACATCCTCTGTTGCCATGATGGCAAAAGCTTCCCTTCCCATCCTTGCTGTGTGCTGTGTTGTATCGCTCAGTTGTGTCCGACTCTTCGCGACTCCATGGACTGTAGCCTGCCAGGCTCCTCTGTCCATGGGGATTCTCCAGGCGAGAATACTGGAGTGGATTGCCATGCAATGGAGGCTCCAGGGGATCTTCCCAACCCAGGGATCGAACTCAGGTCTCCTGTATTGCAGGCAAATTCTTTATCATCTGAGTCACCAGCAAACTATTACTGAACAGCCACAAGATGAAATCTTTGAAAACTCAAGTTGGACATAGCACTCCTCGATGAAAACTCATTGGTAACACAACCCAAAACTTCCCATGACCATTCAGACCCTTAGGATTTGGCTTCCCTCACCCTTGATCATCAGCATGGCCCCTCATTCACTATGTTCCAACCACAATAGCCTCCCCTCCCCACTCCCTATGATTAAAGAAAGTATGTTCTCCTCTCAGCCATTGCATCTGTACTTTCTGCTTGCCCTGCCTGGAGAGTTCTTCCGCCTCTAAGAGCCACATGGCTTTTTTGGTAATTCTGCTTCAAACATTTCCTTATCTAGAGGCTTCCCAGAGCCCAATTAAAATAGATCACTACCGTGTTCCTCAACACATAAGGCACTCTCCAGCCCACTTATCTTGCTTTATTTTATCTTTATAGGATTTATTATCACTTGAAACTTATTACATATCTATTAATTTGTTATCTAAGATTGGAGGTACTTTGTGTGTATTGCTCACTACTGTATCCTAGACTCATGCACAGCACAGAGTAGACACTCAACAGTAAGTTGAGGAATAAATGAATGAATATAATTATATTATCATTTATTAGTATTAGTGATAAGAATATATTTTAAAAATAGCAACTATTTATTGAGGGCACTGTGTTGAGTGCTAATCTTGGCAAACATCCTTTTTATAGACAAAAACACAAATCAAGCAATGATAATGAATTCATCCAAGATCACTTAGGAAGTGACAAAGTCAGGATTTGAAACTCAGAATCTGTGACCACTAGTATCTACGCTTCTAGGCAGTGTCTTAAGATCTTTCCCAGTAATTCCATTTAACTGACTTTCAAAATATTTTTGTGCCTACATATAATGGGTCAGAGAGCTGAGTAACAAATAGAAACCTAAGATGGAAAGCCTTTAGTCTAATCTAACTTCAGAAGCAACAGCTAATTTCATGGAGCACTTGCTGTGTGTCAGGCAGGATTAACATATAGCACCTTATTTGCTAGGACAACCCATGGCTTGGATGCTACTGTTATTCCCATTGTTACTAACAAGGACACAGAAGGCACAGATGTTCCTCAACCCTCTCATGGGCACACAGCCTTCTATGGTGGAGCTGGAATTCTCAGTCACACACAGAGCCTGAGCTGTGGGCTTCTTGTGAGCATCTACAGAAAGTGTGTGACAGGGCCATAAGGTATACATTTATCTTTTTTATTATAGGAAGTTTCAAACTTATACAAAGAAAAGAGGATAGTGTCATGGATTCCCAAATATCCATCATCTAGTTTCAGCCATCATCAACTCATGCCATCAATTTAAGCCAGCTTGGGAGCACCTATCCTCCTGTAAAGGTGGAGCATCTACATTAGAGTATAAGTCAGTCTATCTCACTTGACCCTGGGCTTGAGCCTGTCACTTACTTGAACTTGAATTTGTGTAACACCTCTTCTCATTTTAAATTGTAATGGTAGTCACTGGCTCAGTTTATGTAGAAATCCTGACTTTACATCAAAGGGACATGAGTCCACATAGATAATAGCAGGTTCCAGATGCTATTTGCAAATGCTCCTTTCTTCAGTGTCACTTACTATGATGACAAAGATAGTAAACATTTACACTTTTTGTTATTTGACTTTAGTCCAGTTAAAAAGCAGAGACATTACTTTGTCAACAAAGGTCCATCTAGTCAAGGCTATGGTTTTTCCAGTGGTCATGTATGGATGTGAGAGTTGGACTGTGAAGAAAGCTGAGCACCGAAGAATTGATGCTTTTGAACTGTGGTGTTGGAGAAGACTCTTTAGAGTCCCTTGGACTGCAAGGAGATCCAACCAGTCAATCCTAAAGGAGATCAGTCCTGGGTGTTCATTGGAAGGACTGATGCTGAAACTCCAATACTTTGGCCACCTCATATGAAGAGTTGACTCATTGGAAAAGACTCTGATGCTGGGAGGGATTGGGGACAGGAGAAGAAGGGGACAACAGAGGATGAGATGGCTGGATGGCATCACCGACTCAATGGACATGGGTTTGGGTGGACTCCAGGAGTTGATGATGGACAGGGAAGCCTGGCATGCTGCAATTTATGGGGTAACAAAGAGTCAGACATGACTGAGTGACTGAACTGAACTGAACTGAGGAAAGTAGAATTGGCAACTTATAAACTGCATGCATATCTACAAAGCATGATGGCTAACATATTTAGATTAATAAAGAGAAAACTCAGAGCAAAAAGAAACGTATGTGGGGAGGAAGCTCATGTAGAGGGATCAGCACTGTTCAGGACTGCAGAGTTACATCGCAGGGCACGAACTTAACTCCCGTACAAGACCCCTGACGTTTCTCCTTTTCATTCTCACAACAAAAAATAAGTCCATTTGCATGTGTTAAATTTACTACTGCCATTTCATTCTTTAGATATTTCCAAGTGTATTTCATTTCCACATTAGATCATGCTTATTTTATTTGCTGTCTCACAAGATTCTGCGTATTCAGTTCATGGATTGCCAGTGAATACAAAGAATGTTCTTGCTTTACCATAGCAACTTGAAGTTCACTTTGAAGTATAAAACTTTCTAGTCCTCTGACTCAAGGTGGTCTAAAGGTGGTCACAGCTAATGTTATAACAGGGCCGGAACCTAAGTCATCTGATGGCCTTTACTTTTGGGCTTCCCTGATGGCTTAGCGAGTAAAGAATCTACCTACAACACAGGAGCTGCAGGAGATGTGGGTTCGATCCCTGGGTTGGGAAGATCCCCTGGCGTAGGAAATGGCAAGCCATTCCAGTATTCTTTCTTGGCAAATTCCATGGACAGAGGAGACTGGCAGGCTATGGTCCATGGTGTTGCAAAGAGTTGGGCACAACTGAACACAGGAGCACAGCATAAACAGGCTCAACATTAAAATGAAATAGAGTGAAACCTGCTGAAGGAAAGGTTCAGAATTCCAATCCATGCTTTCTTCTATACCAGGCACTTGAAAATTCAGAGAGGATGGTTGAAAGGCTAGATTTATGTATAGAATTCCCCTTGTCTCTTCATTTAATCAAGCCTACATCTCTTGAATTTTAGTATGCAAAAGCATTACTATACAGAGTTGAAGACATAAAACTATGTATATTAGACATCCAGGGCAATTTAAGGGAAATAATAAAGGTAAACTTGATAATACAAGAATTTTCACTTACCTTCACACTTTAGAGCTTAACCCTAGAAACAAACTACCATGTAATATGGGACTCTATTCTATGGCTAAATGCATGCATGACTCTATCTTTAGGTGGTTATATGGTTCTTAAAGTCTATAAAAAAGAACACAATAAAACTTCAAGTTCTCTGAAAGAGATTCAGGTAGTAAGGAAAGAAGATCTTTCTCATGTCGGCAGTACATGATGAACCAAGCTCGTACTTTTCTTTCTATTCCCATCCTAAATCAGGTGTTCAGTGGCTAGTTCCACAAATAATTTTTTAAATAACTCAAGGAAGAAGTAATCACACAAAAGAACAAATATGTTGGTTCAAAAAGCAAGTAGTATTTTGGCTTTCAATAGATAACCCAGTTTAAGCCTTCACTAGAAGTAGCAAACATTTCAAATTTTTTTACAAAAGACTTTAAAATATCTCATTAAGTAACTTAAATATTTCTTAAACATGATTAATTTCTTTAAATGTTTTAGATTGGAACTGAGGGCAGCAGGAGAAAGAATTTGGAATCTCAGCAGAATCCATGAAACAACCGGTCCATCTGGAAAACTCGACAGCTGGAGCCTTTCATTTGCATAGCCTTGTTTCTCAATTTAATTTTTTTCAAGTGGATGAAATGCTTATGAAATTCACTGGGCGGATAACCCTGGAGACTTGAATCATTCAGCCAGGAAATAGTAACTCAAGGCAGGTCAGGTTTCTTGGGGGCAGTCAAGATTTGGGGGCATCTGGTTCTTTTTCATTGTACACTCGTCCATGGAAGAAATAATATGTCTAGAGTTTTAATCAAGTTAATTGCTACAGAAGGTCCTGGGGAGGGTGATGGGCATACTTCTGGGGTTCTTGGAGCATATACTAATTTCTTTAAAAAGTGTCAGCATTTACAGGAAAAAAATGCAAAACAGTTTTAGAATTAACCCACTGCTATCACCCTGTCAAAGTCATCATTATCATGGTTGTCTTATTTCTGCTTTGTTCCCTGACAATTTAAACTCAACATAGAAGCTAAAGTGATCCTTTTAAGATAAAAGCCATATCACATCATCTGTCTCCTCAAAACCCTCCAAATGGTTTCATATTGTGTCAGAAAAACAGTCAAAGTTCCCACTGGAGTCTGAGGCCCTACCCTGCCTCCGTGCCGCACTCCCCGACCTGCTGACAGTATGCGTACCTCATCTCTACCACCCTCCCCTCATCACTCTGCTTCAGCCACGGTGGCCCTGCTGTTCTGGGAACACGCCAAGATGCTCATTCCAGGGACTTTGCACTTCTGCCCGGAACACTCTTTGGTCAGAGACCAAATGGGTAGCTCATCGAGTTGCTGTTCAAACAAGAGATTCTGCGCTGTGAGAAACATCACCCCGTCTGCCACCTTGACGCGCTCTACCTCACTGCTCCTGTTGTAGCGTGAGCAGCATGCACTTCTGGCCATCTGCTATGTTGTCCATTTACTTGCCTACTGTCTTTCCTAGACTGGACACCCTACAAAAACAGTGGTTGGATTTTGTTTACTGCTCTCTCTCCAGCTTCTGAAACCGTGCTTGGCACATGCACGGTCAGTACATGTTAAAGGAAAGAATGATACTGATGTTACTAAGAGCAAAGATGAAGCCCCAGCTGATTCCACATAAGCTCCAGGTGCTGTTCTAACTGTTTTACATGTATTAACTCATGTCATCCCCACTACGGCCCTATGACAGAGATACTGCTGTTCTCCCCATATAATGGGTGGGGAAACTGAGACACAAGAGGTTAGTTTTTGCCCAAGATCATACAACAAATTAACAAGTTGGCAAGGGTTTGGGGATTGTTAATTAACTCACTCCTTTTTAATTTACAGATGGGAAAACCATGTCCAGGTGAGATGCTAATGAGAAGACTGCTGGCTGGGACCCCCTCTTTCCAGGGGGTGCTTACTAGACCCCTGCCAGCTGGAGAACTAACCAAGCCCCTCTCTCTCCAGTGATACCATATCACCCTGTCTTTACATGACTGGAAACCCATAACACTTAGCAGAACACCTAGCACCCAGCAAGCACTCAATAATTTTTGAAAGAAAAAAGAAAAAGAATGAGAGATTATAAAATTTTTGGAAGCTGAGAGGCTCTCTTCTCAGATTACCAGCAGGCTTAGCAATGCAATCAACCACACTGTCAAAGGACATGAGAATTCTATCTGAGATAACCTTTCTGATAGGCATCTCTTAGGGCAGCTAGAGCTTCTGTGAATGCCCAGCCTTGGGCTAACTTCCCCAGGCCCAGCAGATGGCTGAGCAGAGGTTCTAGGGTCAACCTTTAGAGCAACCTGTTTTGTTTTTTGTTAAGTCACTCAGTCATCTCCAGCTCTTTGCAACCCTGTGGACTGCAGCACACCAGGCTTCCCTGTCCATCACCAACTCCCAGAGTTGCTCAAACTCATGTCCATTGAGTCAGTGATGCCATCCAACCATCTCATCCTCTGTCATCCCCTTCTCCTTCTGCCCTCAATCTTTCCCAGCATCAGGGTCTTTTCCAATGAGTCAGTTCTTTGCATCAGGTGGCCAAAGCACTGGAGCTTCAGCTTCAGCATCAGTCCTTCCAATGAATATTCAGGACTGATTTCCTTTAGGATTGACTGGTTGGATCTCCTTGCAGTCCAAGGGACTCTCAAGAGTCTTCTCCAACACCACAGTTCAAAAGCATCAGTTCTTTGGTGCTTAGCCTTCTTTATGGTCCAACTCTCACATCCATACATGATACGGGAAAAACCATAGCTTTGACTAGATGGACCTCTGTTGGCAAAGTAATGTCTCTGCTTTTTAACACGTTGTCTAGGTTTGTCATAGCTTTTCTTCCAAGGAGCAAGCATCTTTTAATTTCATGGCTGCAGTCACCATCTGCAGTGATTGTACTAGGAGACAACTGGTATAAAATTTTATACATATAAATATCCACCCACCTTTTTTACTCTAAGCCCATGTCCAGAAGAAAGACTCGTGGACATTTTGGCTTGCTTTCACAGGACTCGGCGTGTGCATATTTATCACTGTGCATACAGTGGTTATGTCGGTAGATGTGGCAGAGGGTGGTGAGTGAGATGCTAGCAGATGGGCTGGTGAGTACCTGAGGAGCCTGGCAAGGAGGAAAAGGCTCCATGGAGTGTGATCAGTTCATCCCAGAACTCATGGGATGGCCTCATCCCTTCCTTCCTACATTCCTATCTGCCTCAGTTCACCCCAATCCTCATCCCTTCCTACCTTGGCTGAATTTCTATGTGTCTCCATCAATAAAATACTCCTCTCAGCTCTCCAAAATCTCCATCTCAATTTTTCATCAGAATGAAACTGAAAACGTGCTTATGTGTGCGTGGTACTGAGTGCAATGTCATAACTGTTAAACATAGAGACCCAGCATCCTACTCTTCCCAGTATCCAGTCTCTAGCTGCGTCCAAACATCTTGATGGCCCTGTACTGTGGTCTCACAACTCAGCAGTGCCTTGCGCAGGTGAGCTGGCTGCTGTCAGTCCGAGAGGTTTCTAGGGAACAGCTGTTGATTAGCAAGACCTTCACAGACATAGAGTGGTGGTAAGCTTCTCAGTTCTGTCACCCTCAGGGAGAGTTTGGTGATTCTCACTCTAAGCTACTGCATTTCCTTTCAATGATGGGATGTGGAGAGGAAGCTTTATTGGTGACAAAATAACTCCTGCTCGCCTCCCTAGTGGCTCAGATGGTGAAGAATCTGCTTGTCATGTCGGAGACCAGAGTTTGATCTCTGGGTCAGAAAGATCTCCTGGAGAAGGAAATGGCTACCCACTCCAGTATTCTTGCCTGGAGAATTCCATGGACAGAGGAGCCTGGTGGGTTACACTCCATGGGGTCGCAAAGAGTGGGACACGACTGAACATCTAACACTTTCACTTTCACCTCCTTCCCAAATCTCACCAGATTACAAAAAGCAGGGTCTGATTCTTCCTATGAGACCTCGATTTCAAGCCTCAGCAGAAGCTGCAGAGTCGCTTTCATGCATATTTTCATCTTGCTCTCACAAGTCTGTGTTTAAATATCTCACAAGTTTTTAACTATGGTATTCAATTATCTACAGTTCAATGCTTGTTGTCTATATTTACATCTCTAAAATAAAAATAAAACATTTCCTCGGTTAGTAATTATTATTACTAGATAATTTTAAGCACTGCTAAAATGTGTAACAATTGCTTTCCTTTTAAGAGCAGCCTACTCTTGGGAACACTTAGGGTTCTTCTGTAACACGGTGAAGCTACCCACAGCATCTGACTTACAGCTAAATGGAGTGGACTCTTGGTAGCACCGGAATCTGACTCTTCAAAAACACTGTTGGTTCTTTCCAAAAGCTGTGGAGATGAAAAGAAAACAACAGTATGTGAGTACAATCTGCAGAAGGAATCCTACTTTACGGATACTAATGTTGACATAAATGAGAAAGAAGGCTTCAGAAACTTAAGAAACCATGCAACTTATCAGAAATACAAGAAATCAAATACAGCATATCTAAAACAAATATGCGAACTGAATATTTCAACTTCTAGGTCATCTTAGCATTTGCTATTTTTTAAAAAAGCAGCTTTCATACTTGAAAAGTTGCTCAGCTTCACCAGTCTAGAAAAATAATTCTTGTTAAATCTACTTCCCACCCAGTAGTTAGTCATAATGAAAAAATGACAGTACCCAGGGTCTATTCCACTATCAAACACATATTTACTGGAGATAAGCATTGAAAAGACATATGAAACTCTTATTTTCATGAAGCTTACATTCTAGAGAGAGAACACAAATAAACATACACATAAGAAAATAATCTGGTAGTGAAATATGCTTATAATGAAAATAAAGTAGGGTGATGTGAAATGGAGTGACTGGGAAGCCTTTTACAGCTGACGGCCAGGGGAGGCTTCTCTAAGGAGATAACAGTTAAAGTGGGACTTCAGTAATGGGAAGAATTGCGGCTGGAGAGCATTCTGGGAGGAGGGAGGAGTTAATGCAAATATATCCAGTGGGGATAAACAGAGTGAGCTCAAGGAATGGAAAGAATAGTGCGATGAGGGCATGATGTTGGTGAGGGTATCAGGTAAAAGACATTTCCATTGACTCTTGTTGGAAGAACAAATTGTTAAAACCTTTCTGGGCAAGTTTGTGCATATCTTTGACATCAGGAATTAATTCATACTAAATTATTAGACAAGCACACAATGACACGTGTATAAAGAAACATATTCATTTAAAAAATGTGCCTAGACACTGCTCCAGGTAGTGAAGAGTCAATAATAAATAGTATATTTAACGATCCATTTTCTCAAGGGGTGGGGGTGTCAGGCAATAAAAGAAAGTCATGTAATTATTTAGAAAGTCATAGGTACTGTGGAGAAAAAAACAGAGAAGCGTTTGGAAGGCTGGAAGAAAGGTCAGTTTGCAACTTTAAATACGAGATCAGGAAAGGTCTTACTGAGCAGGTGACGGTTAAACAAAGTGTGGAGGTGGTAAGAGAGCCATGTGGTATCTAGGGGAAGTGCATTCCAAGCAGAGGGGTAAACAATTGCCTAGTCCTTTAGGGACAGAGATGTTTAAGATCATTTATGAGATGGGGAACAAGGATGAGAATAACATCCCTCTCCTAGACTTCCCAACAATATTATAAACACCTGTCTTTTAAAATATCAAATTTTAAAATTTTCTGTTTTTCTGCTTAAAACAGCTAGCATGGCTTTTGTTTCCTTCAAATGCCTGGCTGATTCAAAAAGTAATACAGATTTAAGTTTTCTTAATGAGGGGTGGAGAAAGGGGAAATACACCACTCAGTACACTAGAAAGCGAAACTTCCTAACATGCTCTTTATTCATGTGGAAAAACACATATTAAAGCCATATGTGTGGAAAGATACCATTTTCATTTCAAGAACAGTATTGATACATCTACATATGCCGGAAAAAAAGGTGAGAAACATATACCCTAAAATGTTGAATGTAGTAGCCTAAAAGTGGGAGTATAGATGATTTTTATTTTCTTCTTTATCTTTCCTGAATTTTTTTTTGGGGGGTGAATGTGTATTGGTTTTGTAATAAAATCACTAAAGCTGTTTCTGTTTGGAATAAAAGTGATGAACATTCCTTTTCATTTACTAGAATGATGTTCACAGACCCCTAGGTAGGTCCATCCTAGACCTGGGCCTAGTTCTATTTCTGTGGCTCTTTCTAGTTCTAGTTCTGTTCTAGAACTTCTTTCTAGCCAATGAATGTGAAAAAAAAAAAAGAGGCTGCATTCTCTGGCAGATCAAATATCAGTGTAAACTTGATTATCTAAAAGCACACAATTTCAAATTTTCAAGTAAAACAATACAAATAATTATATCAGAAGCATGAGGCATTATATATTCATTTTTATTAGTATAAGAATAGAATTTGGAACTGAAGCAATCTACAATACATTAGAATAATGAGAGTAAATTTCATTTTAACTTCAAAGCAAATAACTTTAAAAACCAATCTGCTGTACAAAGTTGAAATAAAAGCAGCCTCAACTGCTTGAAAAGGCTAGAGAACAGCTGTTCTTTGCTTTGTTTTGCAACATTATCACCTGCAAGACTTCCTGGAATTGACAGTGTGTACCAACTCCAAATCCTGTCCTAGAACGAACTTTTAATCAAAGGAACAGAGAATCATTTCCACTATTATTACAAACACGATGAACAGAAGCAAGAAGACAATATACTGTTTACAGTCACAAATCAGCCATATTCCCAGAAGATTTACTATGGAAGACTATTTTTCTACATGTGTACCTTGATCATCCTAATAGCATGGGATGCTTTAATTTAGTCATTTGCTTAATGCCATCTATATGGGGGCCTCTGGGTTAGGAACCAGATTCAACTGTGCAGTGAGCAGATGTGGTCACTGACCTGGGAGAGCTTTGAGGCTAGTGGGGAATCCACAGAAGTTAACAGGTAGTGAAAACAGTGAGGCAAGAGCTAGGATGCAAGATGATATGGGAATATGAAGGAAGAGGTACCTGACATAACCTTGGGGGCTCAAAGAAGATTCCTCTGTAAAGGAAGTTTTAGCCTGAGACCAGGATGGTAGGAGTCTGCCAGGCAAAGACAGAAGGGACTATTCAGGCAGAAGAAAGAGCTTGTGAGAACAGTGAGTACACCATCAAAAGCTTTAAGTTCAATAAGACTAGATTAAGTTCAATAAGACTAGATAACACGTAGGAGTGAAGAAAGAGTGAGGAGCAATGAGCTATAAATGAAAGCAGACAATAGATTAGGTACAGGGTGATCATATCATTACTGTCCAATCCTGGCCATTTTTCAGACTGAAATTGGGCTGGGATAATAGCCGTAAGGGCTTCCCTGGTGGCTCAGATGGTAAAATATCTGCCTGTAATGCAGGAGACCTGGGTTCGACCCCTGGATCAGGATGATCCCCTGGAGGAGGACATGGTAACCCACTCCAGTATTCTTGCCTGGGAAATCCCATGGACAGAGGAGCCTGGTGGGCTATAGTCCATGGGATCACAAAGAGTTGGACAAGATTGAGCAACTAACACTTCCACTTTAAAGAGCTGTAAAGCAGAGCATCAAATCAGGATAATTCCTGAGACTCACTGAAGTGCTTTTAGCAGGGAAGAGACATGATCTTGGTCAGATTCTTGGGTTTCATGAAAACTCTTGAACTGCAGTGTGGCAAATGAGCTGCAGTGGTGCTTGGGGCAGGTGAGGACTGCAACTCTAGGAGCAGGGAGATCGGTTAGGATATTTCGACTACAGGATTGATAAATTGTGAATTAAGTTGCTGAGAACTGACGGTGGCCTGTACTGCAAAAGAGGCAGAGGAAATGGAAGGAAGTGGGGATATTCAGGACTTTTATTCACTCCTTTATTCATTCATTCAATAATTACTTATTGAGTGCTGTGCCAGATACTGAGATTTCCAGTTCTCAAATAGTTCCTACCCACATGAAGCTTAGAGCCCAAAAGGCGTAATGGGCACCATTCATCGACTGAACAATGGAGGAAGGGGAAAGAAGAGTCAAGAATGACATTGAGTTTTCTTGCTTTGATAACAGGGTGAATGGTGATGCCTTCTTTAAGACAAGAAACAAAGAGAAGGCACAAGATGAGGGGAAGGAAAATGCATTGAGTTTTAGTTTGAAGTGCTTCTGGGACATTCAAGGCTAGATGTCCACTGGACAGATGGATATAATGTTTGAAGCTTAGAACAGAGATCTGGGCAGGAGTCATGGATTTGGCGATCATCAGCAATGGCTGAGACAGGACGCCTTCACTGTGGATGAGACTGCCTGGGAGAAAGTGTAGTGAGAGAGGACCTAAGCCTCAGGAACCTCAATTATTTAGGGTTTGGAAGAGAGTCTGTAAAGGAGGCTTGAGAAGAGGAGGGTTCAGAGAGGTAGGAGGAAAACCTGGAGAATGAGGAGATGATGATGCTGGTGGCGATGACGGTGCTGGAGGCCATGATTACCATGATATGAAGGTGGTGGTGGTGATCAATGATACTGTCATCTCACTGATGATAACCAAAAGTTATTAAGCATTTACTATGAGTTAAGCATTCCACAGATCACCTCAACCCATCCTCAGAAATCCATTAAGTAACTTGCTCAAGTTTGCACAGCCTGGAAAATACAAATCATGGAATTGAACCCAAGTCTAACTCAAAACCTATGTTATTTATCCCATAAAACACCTTCCTATCAACTGATAAGGTGAGACTTCCCTGATATTTCAAAGGGAAAAAAAAAATAGGGATGAGGGTAGGAAACATGAAGAGTTTTTTTTATGTGCATTTTTTAAAATACAAATTGATTTATTTTAATTGGAGGTTAATTACTTTCCAGTATTTTTTTTTAAGTATGTGAGTCTTTTTATGTCTCTAACTTCAACAACTCCCTTTGATCTTTGAGATTTTCCTCTTTGTTTCCTAAGTAGTGGTAAGTAGTCATTTTAGTTACACAGCACTCAAAGGGAACCTTAACTGGAATCTAACTTCTCTAAGATGCCTCTTCCTTTGGTGGTGGTTGTTAGTTAAGAAGGCAACGTGAAAAAGTAGGGAGAAAAGAAATCTGCAAGTCATTCAAAAGTGACATTTATGTTTAGACTTCTCTTTCTAATTTAAAATTGATTCTAAACATATCAAGTCCAAGGGATGAAGCAGATACACAGCACTGCTCAGAGACTCGAGTCTGCATAAATGTCTCAGGGGAGGAACATGGGGCCCAAGAGAGACAGAGAGCTCCCAGCATGACTCATTACACAAACTCATACTTAAGCCTGTAGTTTGCAATATTACTGGAAAATAACATTGCTCTACAGAGATCACCCTCAACCTACCTTGTCAAAATCCGAAATAGAATGGTTCTTTTGAAACACAGTTATAGCTAGGAATACATGTTGAAGAAGCAGCATTATAAAAAGCAGTGAGTTCTGCACATAAATCTTGTAGTTATAAATCAAATAATATAAATTTATATGTATAATACCAAGCCAACAAGTTATAACTTTCTTTATTTTAAGACCAATTCCACTTAATATATCCTCTGGCTTATCATCAACATTTACACAATCCATGCATTCACATGCTAGTTTCCATGTTGAATTATACTCATAAATCCAACATACACATCCAGTACATTGCCATTGGTTTCTACTGGCACAATAAAAAATTTACACTCACTTCAAGGATTGACTTGGTTCTCTGCCTAAACAATCTATTATAATGGCTGTTTTAATAAAGTCTTTATCTGGACTACTTAATCTTATTCCTTGTTATCTATAAAATCTCAGAAATGCTGCTTTTCTCAACTGATCAATCATTTATGAAGCTTGTGTAGAGAGTCTAGCACTGCTTGAGCCCACAGCCTCCTATCACCTTGCATTTGCCAAGACTCTCTGGGCCAAGAAAACCCAGAAGGTCTGAGATTTAAGCTACTCCCAACCTCAATGACAAGTAAAGATGGGCATCTGAGGTGGGAATTAAGAGAAAAAAGCTAGGGTGAGAGCAAACAGACTTTGTTTGTGAAACATGAACCCTCTATCTATTTCAGCTGGATGGTGGTGGTGGTGGCTGGGATGTTCTATAACTTTGGGGGGCTGAGAAAACAATTGTATAAATATTATAGCAATTCATAGGACACTTTTAGAGTTTGGAAAGCATTTCCACAGGACTGGAGGGCTCACACAAAGAACACCTCAATGTCTTAGATTTAAAAGCAGCGGAGGTAATAGAAGGCCAAGTTTAAGCCTCTTTCTCTATAAACTGAATCTGTAATGATAAAATCAAGAATAAATATGAACTTGACGGTAAGCCAACTGGCCGCTGGGTTAACAAAACAATGATCTTATCCAAAATTGAGAGGAAACACATAAATATTACACTTTATAAGTGCTTTATAAGTAGTATGGCTTATGACTGGTTATTTGAAAACATGGCAAGAAAAAATTCAGAGATCTCAAGAGACCTTCAGCTGATCTAAACCAGTTTCTAAATGCGTTATTTAAGAAAGCAAGTGTGGCTCAGACTGTAAAAAACAGAAAGGTGTAGCCTGTGAGGTAACCCCCGTTCTGGTCAGTTCTGGTTAGACTCCTACTACTAGTTTCCACTGGTTAGCGGGGAGGGGAGGAGTTAGAAAACCAGTCAGAAAATATCGAGGAGGTGCTCTAAGGAAAGCATTTAGAATGGATGTATTTATCTTTAGAAGGCAGCGGCACCCCACTCCAGTACTCTTGCCTGGAAAATCCCATGGACGGAGGAGCCTGGTAGGCTGCAGTCCATGGGGTCGCTAGGAGTCGGGCACGGGCACGACTGAGCGACTTCACTTTCACTTTTCACCTTCATGCATTGAAGAAGGAAATGGCAACCCACTCCAGTGTTCTTGCCTGGAGAATCCCAGGGATGGGGGAGCCTGGTGGGCTGCCATCTATGGGGTCGCACAGAGTCAGACACGACTGAAGCAACTTAGCAGTAGCAGAGAAAACTGAGAGGACATTTATGAGTATTCAAGTCTGCAAAGGGCTGGAAGCAGACCAAGACCCCTTGGAAAGCTGGCATCTCTGTCAGAAATTCTATTTCACATTCCACTTGTCTGTGCTTGAGAATGAGATGCTATTTGGGCAACCTTAAGGCTGACCCGGAGTCCACTCTGCTGTGACCTGACTCTGGCTCAAGCCAGAAGAGGGGGCTGAGTCTGCAGAAGTTTCAGACCACCCAGCCTGTGTCCACACTCCATTGAGAGGCTCCCAGGGGCCCAGGAGAGTGCTTGGGGTTCCCCCTCAGGTCTTTCAGTGTCAGAATTAATATGATGTTCCAGGCTGTACTGGACCCCAGTGAACCCCCAGTCTTTGGACCTAGCCCAAAATAAACTAGTTTCCTCATGATGACATGTGGGTAACAGCAGTGACTATCTGTTTCTCAGGATTCTGCTCACACCACTTCACAGCTATTAGAAAAAGCTGTGTTGCTTGAAATTGTTATTAGCAACAATTACCGGAAACTCACTGGCTCCTAGAGATGTATGAATCTAATCTAATTTCTGCCTCCTCCACTCAATTCCATAAGTAAGGAGCCATTAACTTTCTATACTTGTGCAAGTCAAGGTCTATGCAACTTCAAAAGGAGATAACACAAATTAAGGCGGGCACTACTAGAAGCTTAGCTTCTTGGGAGCTGATTTTGATTACTCTGCTTATCTCCTCCCTCCAGTGTGTATTCAGTTCCTGGTGATTTCCTTGCCAATTAAAAGGCAGAAGAGCCTGTAGTATGTGTATGGAAGGCTAATGAAACCTGCTGTGAAGATAAAGGCAAATACAAGATACAAAATGCATGGTGTTCAAAAACTATCTTGCAAGAGGCCTTAAAAATGTTCATCTACTTTGATCCATAAACCTACTTCAGACTCTATCCTGAGAATGTTTTAAGCCCAAAGCCACTCGAGTGAAACAGTGGTAAACAACCTAAAGAGAAGAATGTCTAAGTTGTGATTGATCCAACACTTGAAAATTATTTAGCTTTAAAAATGTTTACCAAGTGCTTTTAATAGCACTGGGAAAGGATCATTCAGAATATTTTGTGAAAAATAATCAATGCATAAAACTGCATATTTAATATTATCTCATGTATGTAAAAAAAATAAAATATGTGAGAAGGAGACTGGAAGGAAATATACCAAGAAGGCTAATAATAACTGCTTTGTAGTGGAGGGACTTCAAGTGTTTGATTTTTTCTTTTCACTTTTCTACATTTTCTAAACTTTCTACAACCAATACAGATTACTCTAAAAGAATAAAATAAACTTGTATTTAAAGGTGAGATAGTTGAGTCAGATGACTTTCAAGGTCCCTTTAGCATCCTATCCAGTAAAAATTTATGAGGGGGGAGAGTCCAATATTTTCATGACTATATTTCTGGTATTCTTTATTAAATCAATAATACCAGTTTGGCTAGTTAACTGTTGGTTGAGTACATTCCTTCATGGCCATTAAATTGCAAATTTCTTAGAGGTAGAGACTACCTATTCCTTGCAGAAGGTATTCAATAATGTTTACTGAATTTAATTTAAATCTGGTAAGTGAATGAGAGAGCACTGGTGGAATTAATTACAGGGTGATAACACATTTGCTTCCCTGCTTTGACACTGCAATACTATAAAAATATTACTGGAATCTTATATTTTAAATGGATTTTTCCCTTTAGAAAAAACATGTGAATACAGTATCCACTGCTACTTTTAATAAATCAACTAACCAGCAAAACAAACAAACCTGATCTTTCACAGAACATGGTCTTATAACTGAAAAACGCTCAAGGCTAAGCATGTCTTTCTAAACCATAATGTCAGACCCCAATGCCAGGTAGTGGTAGAACTCATCCTGAGGTGACCCTATGGCCTTCAGTTACAAGGAAGCAAAGAAGACTAATATCAAACTAAATTTTTATACAATCAATTGACCAATACCATGAAGAAGGTAAGATACTAGTAAAAGAATTCTAAACATATTTTGTAGTTTCAAATACATACATCAGTCCAGAGAAAGCCATATAATGTTTTTGAAATAATGAAACAGTAGAACTCTTTTTATCTTGCCATGAGCATTCCAGATAAGAAAGAATATTAAAATTAACTCAAGAAATAAGTCACTCCCTTTAGGGATAAGATATCATGGTTCCTGAAAATACAAGAACTTACCTAAGGTTGAAGCCAAAACTGATCATGAAGGAACAAGGATTTTAACTCACTGAAGGAGTTGCAAAGAATCACTGCAGAAGTCATCCCAAATGTGAAAAAATCATCAAAGTGCTCCCTATTATTATTATTTTCAAGGTTCCATGGCAGCTTTGGACTTTAATGATTTAACTCATGCTCAGAATTCCTAAGTTCAATTTTTTCCAAGCCAAGTAAAAATATGAAATGACTATATCTGGATTAAACAGAACCAGAAGGAATAATTCACCTTAATAAAGACATTATTCTCTCTCACGCCATAATTTCCTATAACTGAATTTGGTTTCATGCTTTTGTCTGGGCAGTGAGCCAAAAGAGGGAAGGAATATTGATGTCTTGGAGATAGGACAGAAAAGAGAGAGAGCTGAAAAGCGTCCCTATGAAAATCTCTGAGGAACAGGCTGCGGCCAAAAGCAAATCCCAAAACACCAACCTTAAAGTGTGTGCCTTGACTGCTGATACCAGCAAAGTTTGTCTTTGGGGCACCCTCAGTGGTGCTAGGGATGGGATAGTGATAATTATGGCAAGGAATTTGCTTACAACAGAAAACTTGGGCTCTTCTCTTGATATTCATAATAAAGGAATTAGCCTAGACTATATTTACCTCCTCCTGAACTTTGCAGAGTAATTCAAAAGTTAAGGTCACTCTTCTGTATCAGCAGTGAGTTCAACACAGTTGGTATATTAAATTGGTATATTCAGTCTGAGTTACCTGATCTTTTTTGGATCCTAGCATTACATGCATGTTGTGGTGATGGTGTGGTGATGGTGGGGTATGTGTGTGTATGTGAAGGGGCAGGGATGGGGGGAGGAACACAGAAGCAAAAAGTCTGTTTTATCATACTTGGGTAACATCATACTTGGGTAACACGCTATTCAGTTGCTAAGTCATGTCCGACTCCTTGCAAGCCCAAGGACTGCAGCATGTCAGGCTTCCTTGTCTTTCATGATTTCCAAGAGTTTGCTCAAACTCATGTCCATTGAATTGGTGATGCCATCCAACCATCTCATACTCAGTCGCCTCCTTCTCCTCCTGCCCTCAATCTTTCCCAGCATCAAGTCCTTTTCAAATGCGTCAGGTGGCCAAAGGATTGGAGTTTCAGCTTCAACATCAGTCCTTCCAATGAACACTCAGGACTGATCTCCTTTAGGATGGACTGGTTGGATCTCCTTGCAGTCCAAGGGACTCGGAAGAGTCTTCTCCAACACCACAGTTGGAAGCATCAATTCTTCGGCACTTGGCTTTCTTTATGATCCAACTCGCACAACCATACCTGACTACTGAAAAAACCATAGCTTTGATGATATGGACCTTTGTCGGCAAAGTGATGTCTCTGCTTTATATATATTTTTAATTTAAATTTATTTATTTTAATTAGAGGCTAATTACTTTACAATATTGTATTTGTTTTGCCATACGTCAACATGAATCCACCATGGGTGTACACATGTTCCCCATCCTGAACCCCCCTCCCACCTCCCTCCCCATACCATCCCTCTGGGTCATCCCAGTGCACCAGCCCCAAGCTTCCTGTATCCTGTATTGAACCTGGACTGGCAATTCATTTCCTATATGACATTATACATATTTCAATGCCATTCTCCCAAATCATTCCCCCCACAACTTCTCCCACAGAGTCCAAAAGACTGTTCTATACATCTGTGTCTCTTTTGCTGTCTCACATACAGGGTTATCGTTACCATCTTTCTAAATTCCATATATATGTGTTAGTATACTGTATTGGTGTTTTTCTTTCTGGCTTACTTCACTCTGTATAATAGGCTCCAGTTTCATCCACCTCATTAGAACTGATTCAAATGTATTCTTTTTAATGGCAGTGTAATACTCCATTGTGTATATGTACCACAGCTTTCTTATCCATTCATCTGCTGATGGACGCCTAGGTTGTTTCCATGTCCTGGCTATTATAAACAGTGCTGCGATGAACATTGGGGTACATGTGTCTCTTTCAATTCCTCAGTGTGTATGCCCAGCAGTGGGATTGCTGGGTCGTATGGCAGTTCTATTTCCAGTTTTTTAAGGAATCTCCACACTGTTCTCCATAATGGCTGTACTAGTTTGCATTCCCACCAACAGTGTAAGAGGGTTCCCTTTTCTTCACATCCTCTCCAGCATTTATTTATCTGCTTTTTAATATGCTGTCTCGGTTTGTCATAGATCTTCTTCCAAGGAGCAAGCGTCTTTTAATTTCATGACTGCAGTCACCATCCTCAGTGATTTTGGAGCCCAAGAAAATAAATATGCCACTGTTTCCATGTTTCCCATCTATTTGCCATGAAGTGATGGGACCGGATGCCATGATTTAAGCTTTTCGAACGTTGAGTTTTAAGCCAGCTTTTTCATTCTCCTCTTTCAACCTCATCAAGAGGCTCTTTAGTTCCTCTTCACTTTCTGCCATTAGGGTGGTATCATCTGCACATCTGAAGTTACTGATATTTCTCCCAGCAGTCTTGATTCCAGCTTGTGCTTCTTCCAGCCCAGTGTTTCTCATGATGTACTCTGCATATATGTTAAATAAGCAGGGTGATAATATACAGCCTTGATGTCCTCCTTTTTCCATTTGGACCAGTCCATTGTTCCATGTTCAGTTCTAAGTGTTGCTTCTTGACCTGCATACAGGTTTGTTCCGCTGGAGGCATGTAAGGTGCCTCTTGTGTTTCCATCTCTTTAAGAATTTGCCACAGTTTGTTGTGATCCACACAGTCAAAGGCTTTGGCATAGTCAATAAAGCAGAAATAGATGTTTTTCTGGAATTCCCTTGCTTTCTCTATGATCCAACAGATGTTGGCAATTTGATCTCTGGTTCCTCTGCCTTTTCTAAATCCAGCTTATACATCTGGAAGTTTCTCGGTTTCAGTACTGCTGAAGCCTTGCTTGAAGGATTTTGAGCATTACCTTGCTAGCATGTGAAAAGAGCGCAATTGTACCTTCCTTTGAATATTATTTTGCACTGCCCTTCTTTGGGATTGGAATGAAAACTGATGTTTTCTAGTCCTGTGGCCATTGCTGAGTTTTCCAAATGTGCTAGCATACTATATTGAGTGCAGGTCTTTAACAGCATCATCTTTTAGGATTTGAAATAGCTCAGCTGGAATTCCATCACCTCCACTAGCTTTGTTCATTTAGGAAAAAGAATTAGAAGGATAAATACCAAGAGGTTCTTGGTAAGATTCCCTATTATTAAGAAAAATGATTCAAAACTTATAAATTATGCAAAGAGGATAATTCCATGTCCCTTTAAAAATCACACTGAGGCATTGTTTTAACAAGCTCACCCAGGGATTAATTTTTAGTAAAATGTTAATTAATGGTCAGTCTCTATGAAGTTAAATTTTGACTTATAGATCTGTTTCCTCTAGAAATACACATTATTTCTGTGTGATGGAAAAGATAACTCTAGATATGATAGCTTATTTCTCCTTTGGATGGTAACAAGTTTTGTATCTAACCTAACAATCTTACTCTAATATTATTTTATTAAACTGTCTATGAATGCTCTGTTCTGCAAATGCTCCTTGAATTAGCTTTAGCATCTTAGTGGTTCCACCATTACTTAATGAGATTTTAAAAAATCTTTAACATGTGTTCCTTTTCTCCTATTATAAGAGTTTCATTTAAAAATTTTTGAGGCATATACTCTGACATCACTCATCAGCGCCAATCTTCATACAAGACCTCAAAAGTCTTAATATCCATTGAAAATGCCTATAAAAATCTACCCCCATCAATGTCGTTCCACAATAGACTCTCCTTGGGACACAAGAGAACTTGAGGAGGTGCCTTCCTCACCTGCTGAAGGAGCTTGTGCAGATGCAGGGCAGACAGAGCTATGCCATCCCATGATCAGAAAATCAATTTGACTGGATTTCCAATGAACTCTTCAAGCTCTAAGACTGAGGACTCATGGGCTACCCTCCACTCCTCACATATCTACTTTATCCAGGGAATCATGGTAGTGGCCAAGATCTTTTCAACTGGGAATGAAGGCCTCATGGTCTGTACCTACTCATTTTTCTCCCAGGAATTGTTGCCAGATAACAACAATGCCCTCTTCTCACCCTCAGTCCATGCAAAGAGAGGAGGCCTGCCTTGGAGGGCTACGTCCATTCAGCACATTTCGGGGGACTCACAGCGCACCACCTCTTCTCCCTTTCTGGCCTCCTCTCCGACTTGGAATCCTAGACAGAACTGCAGGGAGCCTCTCTCCAGGTAGACGCGTACAGGACTTAAATCTCAAATCACCTACAGTCCAGGAGGGAGACCCCTCTCTCCTCCCCATTTCACCTCTCTTTAAAAATAAATCTCTCTGCAGAAGAAAATGAAATACACAATAAAGCATAGATCATTTCTGACTGAAAGCAAGAGCACACTAACTTCATTTAAGCTAAATAAGATCATTCAAAGGATTCTTTCTCCCAAAGCTCATAAAATTTCATTTCATTTAATCATATCTTCATTTATATATGATGACTATTCTGCCATGGTTATTTTACTGGTATAGGCATTACAAAAATACAAGAAAATTATGGTTTTAGATTTATAGGATATACACAAAAATCATGGCAGAGTTCTACGTTCTTTAGCATAATGAAACTGTGATGCTCCTCAGTCTGATTTTTTGAATGTCAATTTGAAAAATAATTCCTTCTGTGGGTCTTTCTTCTGTGGATCCACCTTAGGCACACACTCTACCTCTGATAATTAAGCCTTTTCTTAATTGAAGGGGTTGCAGGGAGCCCGCCTGTAGGCAGGTATTTTGGCAAATCTAGCCCTCCTGGATTTTCTTTCTGTGAGGTGTCAGACCATCCATCCATGTCTGACTTCTGTTATCTTGTCCTTTGGCTATTACTGAACAGGAAATACTGACCCTTCCTTCCAGAGCAGCCAACAGTCTTGGGAGAAAGGGAGAGACACTGTCCATAGGATTTAATTCCTATTCCTTTCAATTTCATCCTCTCATTCCACAGTTTCCCCTCTACTACAACAATCAAAACCCAAACCCCCTTTTCATGACAGTTATGTAAATAACTATCAGTCTCTTGGGGAACACAGGCACCTTCCCAACCACAACACAAAATATGATTTGCGGTCTAAACCTTGAGAGCCCATGGATAACTCATGAATTTTAATGAATTTTAAAATCAGACCCTATGCTATTTTGTCTCTCTTTTTGTTTCACAAATCCAGTAATTCTAAAAATTAGTCACGTTCGGCTGATGGCAAGAATGAAGAATCTTCAGCAAACAGCATCCGTCATTTAAAATACACTAAAATTTGTGAATTTGAGCCACTAGGACGCAAAGAGAGCCATTTCACCAATTTGGGAGTGTCTTTGCCTCCTTTCCCATCTGTTGTTTGTCTTTTCTTTCTTGCTGTTAATTAGCTCTTTGAACAGAAGGTGTAAGAGGCAGGGGTATTTAATTCAATAAAGTATATCACTAAGGTTCTCACAGTACTAACAGTGATCATTCTTGCTGTTTGCTTATACTTTCAATAAAGGGATTAGAAAGACAGTTGAAACTATCATTTAAAATTAGGTGTTCATATCACCCATGCACTTACCTTCTACCTCATTCCTATTAATGAAAGAAAACCTTAGAATGTTGTGTAACTTCACATCACTCAGACAAGCAATTTAAAAGGTATCTATACTCTGGTAATGTTTTCCCCCAGGGGCTCAGCAGTCAAGAATCCACCTGCCAAGGCAGGAGACATGAGTCTGATTCCTGGGTTGGGAATAACCCCTGGAGAAGGAAATGGCAATCTACTCCAATATTCTTGCCTAGGAAATCCCATAGACAGAGGAGCCTGGCAGGCTACAGTCCATAGGGTCCCAAAAGAGTCAGACATGACTTAGAGACTAAGAGACTAACAACAAGATATTCTTGTAAAGTATTGTCCTTGTTGCTCCCAATTATCTATCAGAATGACTTTGCTCTGGTTTTAGAAAGGCTTTATTAAACAAACAAACTCTATGTGTGTTCTCTAAAAGCTGTGGAAAAATCTAATTTGGATGAAGTCCTGTTTTTATTTTATTTTTTTTTTAATTTGGAGCTTCAAACATGTCAGTGTGTAGCTGAAAGGCAGCTGTAAAAAATTCAGAGTTCCATTAAAAAAAATAGGTGACACTGTTAGCTCTGCACTGTTTAAACTAAGATACCTTCATTTGCTGTGCAAGAGCACAGATGTCAGATCTGGACCCTATTTTCTTCACTCTTTGAAAACAAACACTGTATCATAGATCCTTTAATTTAGAGTATGGATTATTCAGGAACACATTTGAAAATTAAAAACTCTAACTTCCCTGCTGATCACCATGTTCATAAAGTAGGTCACTGAAAGTCAATTCAGAATGATCTATTTACAAAATCTAGCATCAAATATAAAATAAGTTGTAATAGAAATGTTTTCAGTTTTTGACTTTTTTCTCTTAAGTCAAGGGATCAGTGGTGGATCAAAGGATTAAACTCAAGAAAACATATCTTAAAAGAACAAGATCACAACTGGCAGGCCATTTTCTTTTTTGTTTACTCTCTATATCCTTTGGAATTTTAATTACTAATACCTATGGCAATAAACATAATTGCATAAAAATCTGGGGGAGACTTCTCCGTGTGTTATTATAATAAAAAGGTGGACTTTTTTTTCTTCAGATATTCCCTTACATACCGAATTGTTCTGAAATTGCCTGAATGGTTGAAAAACAAAATGAATGTTGAATTGCACACCAATTCCTGCAGCTTTTGGTTGCATATTCCAATTTTAAAGTCTGGCCCTTAATGAATGTTTTCCTCAGGGGAGTGCTTTATATTTATTTATGATGATCAATTTTTAAGTATATGCCTGAAAAGTGACATGATCCTGATAAATGCCCAAACCAAAGCACATACTGAGATTGCACCTGGTCTTAAAATATTAAAGTCAGCCATCAATTCGTAAATAGTTTATGCAGATTCCTAGCTCTGCCATAAAAGAGGTATAAGAAGGAAGTTTTATGTCTAAGCAAAAAATTTTAAATATAGCTTAATTTTAGCATGTACTTGCTGAAACAGCTTCGAAAAAAGTTTCCAAGTTGGTACTCAGGGAGAGTGCTGGATTGGAAAGATTAACTCAAAACTATTAAAATTAAATATTAATGGTGGATTTTATTAAAATGCCAAAAGAATTGTCAAAGGTTCTGATAATTTCATAAATTATCACACAGCTTGAATCACCACTTGGATCTTTCTTCCTTTTCTGCTTTTCCATTTAGGAAACAGGAAGGCCAAGCAAGTCCATCAGTGCGGCTATGCAAGCCCGTGCTATGTTGTTTTCACAGCCATTTTCTCTTTACTCTGCTGAATGCACGGTTCTTTTTATCCTTCTACATGCTGATAAATCTGTCTTCATGTTACTTTCCTTCCTCAGTTGCAGAAGTTATACTGTTGTGCTTTCTCTGCTACAGTAATGAGGCCAGGTTATTGCAATCTTCAATGCTCTGAAGGCATTTTACTTTTTACAGGATACAACCCTCAACAACAGAGACTTAAAATCCTCCTCCATAACTGAGATAAACCCCACCTGTAGCGCTGTGTTTATTTCCAGTCCTGTGTTCACTTTTCCTGGCAGGTAGCCTAAAAGCATCCTCAAGAGGATGAGAGAAAGAATTGGAAGTTCAGGTCTTTGTTCTTCTTCCTCTGTCTAGAGTCAGGTTTGGAAGGTTACTCTTCTAAATACCACTGGTCGCTCTGATGAGCTTAATTTTCCTTTTAAGTCAAACTTTGAGTGCACCGCAACTATTTAGCCTGTGCTCTGGAGCCTGGGAACCATAACTAGCGAGCCCAAGACGAGTGGCTTCTCTTGTTTCCCATGCTCTGCAACGAGAGAAGCCACTGCAATGAGAAACTCCCGCACCACAACTACAGTAGATCCCTCTCCGCAACTAGCGAAAAGCCCTCACAGCAATGAAGACCCAGCATAACCAAAAATATAGAACGAAAATTATTGTTTTCCTTTAAACATCTCCAGCTGGTAAATTATACAGTTATTATTTTAAGATGACCAAAATGCAATCCTCTACAAATGTGAGTAGACACAAAATAATATGGCATCTAACTGGCTACTCACAGTTAAAATTTAGCCTGATTATTCTTGAAAAATATACACATTGGGCTCAGAGTGGTCACTTGAGTAATTAAATGACTTGTTCATTTTACTAATAACTGAGGACTTCTAAATGTGCACAATAGCCAACAATCCTTGTTTCACCCTCCCATAATAGCCATATAACCAAACGCTAATGTTTAAGTTTTATGCCCTTAAGGAACATTCTCAATGCTTATTTAACTTTTATATTTTCCATGTCAACTATGCTTCAAATGTTCTTGATTTATATATACCTTAGGATAACCAGATGCTCCTCTGAATTCCTACCTTAAGAATTTGACCTTAAAGTGATTTTAACCAAAGAAAGAAAGAAGATTCTGGGGTATGTTTTCTATTTTAACATACATTCCCTTCTAAACTAATCCAGTGGCCTTTCACTGTAACTTGGCCACGACACCCCTGCTACTGCTGCTGCTGCTGCTAAGTCACTTCAGTCGTGTCAGACTCTGTTCGACCCCATGGACGGCAGCCCACCAGGCTCCCCCGTCCCTGGGATTCTCCAGGCAAGAACACTGGAGTGGGTTGCCATTTCCTTCTCCAATGCATGAAAGTGAAAAGTGAAAGTGAAGTCGCTCAGTCATGTCCGACTCTATCGACCCCATGGACTGCAGCCTACCAGGCTCCTCCATCCATGGGATTTTCCAGGCAAGAGTACTGGAGTGGAGTGCCATTGCCTTCTCCGAGGACACCCCAGACCACCAATAACAAAGCATCCTACTTCTCCCTTATTACAAATCCATTGTTGCAATTAAAATCTTCCTTCTGATATAGTTAGTTACTTTGGGTCAATTAAATTCAAGCCTCCTTCTGTTGGCAAACCAGGTTATTTTTGTTTTGAAAGTTCTTACCTACAGAAAGTTGTATAAATAAACCATGGTTATTCCTAGTTGTGCTTGGGCTCTGAGAGCACGGCATGCTCAGAAACAGACCTGAGCTCCTGGCATGAGCACGTCTACGTCTACGTGTGAAATTACTCATATGCCACTCTTTCTTATCTGTGAAATGCTGATGACTCACAAACAATAGGACCCAAACTTCTAAAAATGGTAAGCTTCTACTGAATCCAGCTAGGAGGGGGTACCAGTCTGGTTAAATTAGAATATGTGTTCAGTCAGCTGCTCTCTACATGCGCCTTCTGAATTATTTAATAGTAAACTTGTTGAAGAGATGCCTTCATCTCTTCCCAGTATTAGTGTGGACTCCCAGCTATAGCTCACCAATATATAAAGATCTATTTTAACTGTCTGTGATCACTGAGAATACTATTCTATAGGCCAGAGGTTCTCAACCTATAAGACTGTAACCGCCAATGGACATCTGGCAATGTCTGGAGACATTTCTGATTGTTGAAAATTAGAAGGGGTATTGATTTCTACTGGCATCTGGTGGGGAGAAGCCAGGGATGTACAGGGCATTCTATAATGCACAGGCTAGTACCCCTCCCCCAGAACAAAGAGTAACCCCATTTAATATGCCAAGAATGCCAATGTTGAGAAATCTCACTTCAAGGGAATGAAATAAAAGTAGGTAAAAGAAAAGTATCCTCGCTGAATCTTTGGAAAGGGTTACCATCCAAGAGGCTTTCCCAGGTAGTGCCAGTGGTAAAGAACCCACCTGCCAATGCAGGAGATGTGGGTTCAATCCCTGGGCTGGGAAGATCCCCTGAAGAAGGGCGGGGCAACCCACTCCAGTATTCCTGCTGGGAGAATACCATGGACAGAAGAGCCTGGCGGGTACAGTCCAAAGGGTCACAAAGAGTCGGATACAACGGAAGCGACTTAGCACGCATGCACGAACCATCCAAGAACTATATAGATCTGACTTAGAACTTCATAAGAGGACAAGTTACTAAATAGAAGCCCTATGATGGGAGTGCCCAATATACTCTCATAAAGGAGTTTGATAAACATGAACCCATTAGTATATAGACCAAGTTTCAGAGAAAGTGTAATCATTAACATGAAAGTCTTCACAACTAGGGAGAAACCCATCCTTCACATTTAACTTGACTGCATAGAAAATGTATGAGTTGAATGAAGAATAAAATAGAAAACAGGCCAACCAAACCGTCTGAAAGACTTTCAGGTATAGCCTTTTAAAAATCCATCTTAAATCTTTTCTTGTTTGGGGAAGTGTTGGACTTGGAGGATGCAGCCCAAATAAATATCTTCAGTTGTGACACACGAGAAAACCTCCAGCTATTTTCAGAGTTTAATCATCTTACCCACATTACAGATGCAGGCTGTTTGGCAGATGCTCAGAGGAGAGAGTCTTATCAGTCCTCAGCATCTAATTACTTATCTTAGAGAAAATTAGGCAAGATTCCAAGCCTACAGAAGACTCATGTTCTGTCGGGAGTTATTAATTATGAGCAGACTTAAGAAGCATTAATTTGTTTTGCTAATCATGCCAGAGAGTGTATGACTCTGCCAAATAGCACGGGAAATAGAGACGGGGGAGAAGGTGAGCTGCTCGGCTCAGCTGGTAAAGGGGGAATTAAAACCAGATGGACCCAATTTGTCTTCTTGAGCCAAGTTCCAAATAAAATATTCCTTTTGCTGAAGTTTAAATTAAACTTATGCCTGACTGCCCCACTCCAGAGTAAATCAACTCCTTCTTTTAAGTCAATTTTTCCCTCTTCTTTTTTTAATGATTTCCTGTTTTATTGTTATTGTTATCTTAAAGACCGTGAGATAGTTAAATGATCACAAACACACATCCCAACACACATCTGCATACACATAGGGAAAAAAAAGATTGGAAGAAACCCAAACAAAATTTAAACAGGGGTTATTTCTGTATGGGATGGTGGGATTACAATTTTCTTTTTATATTTCTATGATGTTTCCAAAATTTCTACAATTAAGCACATATTGGTTTTACAATCAGAAAACAACCTGGAAGAGGGTAATTATACTCTTTTGTCCTTCTGTTCCATTTCCTAACTATAATCACTGCTATCCTTTAAATATTAACATGAGTATTTATGCTGAAAAAGGGTAAATAACCATAGATACTAGATCAAGTCAGATCAAAACCTCACCCAGTATCACCTACTTACAGAGTTGGCTATATAACATGTTGCTAGTGGGTAACACGCTAACATGTTATTCAAGAACTACTTTACCAAAGGACTTCTCAAATTCTCTCTTCCACAGTACATGTACTCATATTCTGGCAATGGATAGTTAGAAGGATGAAAGAGAACAGAAAAGAGTCACAACCAGCCAGTTATGAGACATGTTGAAGGTATAAGGCTCAAACCTAGAAAAGGGTCTGAAGTATAATTATGTTCTCACTCAGTGTCCAAAGTTGTATGCAACGTATACATTCAATGAAACACTTCAACAGACTGTTGATACAAGGTACCTGATGTTGGCTTAAGTGAAGCACCAAAAAGCCCTACAATATATAGCACAGATTCACCTAAATTTCATGGTCATCAAAAATTCAAAGTATTTGTTTTGCTATTAATCCTGCTGCTGCTGCTAAGTCACTTTAGTCGTGTCCGACTCTGTGTGACCCCATGGACGGTAGCCCACCAGGCTCCCCCCTCCCTGGGATTCTCCAGGCAAGAACACTGGAGTGGGTTGCCATTTCCTTCTCCAATGCATGAAAGTGAAAAGTGAAAGTGAAGTAGTTCAGTCATGTCTGACTCTTAGCGACCCCACAGACTGCAGCCTACCAGGCTTCTCCGTCCATGGGATTTTCCAGGCAAGAGTACTGGAGTGGGGTGCCATTGCCTTCTCCGCTATTAATCCTAAGAAAGCTCAAATGACTGAATTTATGCATCTCAAAGCAAGAATTGACAATTCAACTTCAAAAAAAAAAAGCACCATTTACTTAAGGTTCAAATGCAGAGTCACATCTAACATTAATAGGTATTACCACTGAAAAGAAATACATCCTCCTAAAGTCTAGATTCTTAAAAGATAATGAAATTCCTGTATAAGTACAAACTGAAGAAAAAAAATTCCTGTGCCTACCACTCAGTTAATAAGGCTATTTTGATCTAGGTCAATAAATGAGCAATAAATTATACCCACAATGATCCTGGAAGCAGGTAAGTGATCTTGTCCACTAGCTATTTCTACTTTCATGACATTAACAATGAGGAATTCTTGTTTGATTCATAATAGTTTCCTCATGAGTACAGGAACATATGGATAGTCCCATAGCTTTTTAAAAAATAACAGTCCTAGTAACTCTGTGGTTAAAACATCACTTACAGGATGCCTTCTGTATACATAGTATGGTGACGGATGTTTTGAGGCCACAGAATATGGAAAAGATATGGGTCCAGGTGACATCCCCTGAGGTAAACATGAAAAAATTGGACCAATACCTTGAACCAGACTCCCTCATCAACTCAGTGTCCTTATGCTGGCCCTTATCTGCTTAAGTCTTCCCAACAGAGCAAAATTTATGTCCTATTTCTCATTCTCCCAAGCTTTTGCTGTCTCAAAGATAAGATGCCAGCAGGTAGTAATATATTCCCTTTTAGGACATTAATTTTCGGCTTAACTGAAATTTAATACCTGGACCCAGAAGAATCACTTCAGTAGCAAGAATTCTACACAACCAGCAAAAAGATCAACCACGAAACACAATATAACTAATGATTCAAAAGTCCTTCTCATGCTCCCTTGCAAATATTCTTTCCACAAGTAACCACTATCCTGACCTCTAACAACATAGATTGTTGTCATTTAGTTGCTAAGTAGTGTCTAACTCTATTGTGACTCCATGGACAGTAGCCTGCAAGGCTCCTCTGTCTATGGGATTTCCCAAGCAAGAATACTGGAATGGGGTGCCATTTCCTAAAATCAAATCATTTTCCTAAAACAGAACTACCCTATGATCTGGCCCAGGTGGTGCTAGTGGTAAAGAACCTGCCTGACAATGCAGGAGATGTAAGAGACTCAGGTTTGATCCCTGGATGGGGAAGATCCCCTGGTGGAGGGCATGGCAATTCACTCCAGTATTCTTGCCTGGAGAATCCCATAGACAGAGGAGCCTGGCGGTCTAAAGTCAACGGGGTCTTTAGCAAAGAGTTGGATACGACTGAAGCGACTTAGCATGCGCACACACACGCACTAGACAAAAAATCACAATATCAGAGATGAAGAATTCCTTCTACAGATTCCTCTTCAGACTAAATACAACCATGGAAGAAATAGTCAGTGAACTTGAAGAGAGGTCAATAGGAATGATCCAAACACTCAAAACAGTGGGAAAAAAGAGAGAGAGGAAGGAAAAAGTAACAATCAATAGCTATCAAACAGTCTAACATATGTGTACTTGGAGTTTCAGAAGATGAAACTAGGGGTTGAGATAAGACAAAGAATCCTATAGAAACCACATATTTTCAACCAAAAAGCTCTTTCATTTATTGCCTGCATTTTTGGCAGTTCACATCACAATGTATGCTGAACCCATGGAACTGGGTTCATTTTATAGTAAGCAGTAACTGGAATAGTGTATGTTCTCAATAAACATTCAGTGAATTAAAAATGAAACCACCAGGTGATGCCACTGTAGGTGATATCCCAATTTTTCATTCAATAGTAAATAATGTTTTATTTTAAAGCACTATCTGGAAAAATGTCTTGGGACTATAGTTATGCATATACTAATAATTTCCTACTCCTTCATCTCCAAAGTCACCAAATATTTAAATCAGTGTGGCCTAAAGTTAACAAAGAAAAGCACCAGAGTTGAACTGGGAGATTCAGAGGTGTTCTCTCTACATTCAGACTGTGAATCTTTTGGATTTTTTTCCAACATTGTTTATTGCCTTGTGTTCTGCAAATTAAAGCCACTACAGAGAAGGGATATTACACAAGATGAAAAGAAAAAATAAATGATGTTAATGAAAATTAAAGTAGCCTAGATTTGTCAGTTCACTTAATTTTTCATCTCCCAGTGCATTATTTTGTGTATTAGTCACTCAGTCATGTTCGAATTTATGCGACCCCATGGACTGCAGCCCACCTACTGTAGACTGTAGCTCCTATCTCCATGGGATTCTACAGGCAAGAATACTGGAGTGCATCGCCACGCCCTCTTCCAGGGGATCGTCCCAAACCAGGGATTGAACCCAGGTCTCCTGCATTGCAGGCGGACTCTACCATCTGAGCTACAAGGGAAGCATTATCAGTTCATTGATAAAACATGAATGCATGAATGCTATCCACAAAGGTTTTGATAATTAGAGAGTCTTTATGTAACTCTGTGACATAATGACCACTGTAAGCTGGCATCTAAAACAAAAAGGGAGCAGGTCTCCTGGATTTCATACTATTTAAAATGTATTCATGGGGTGGGAGGTGGGAGAGAGGGCCAAGAGGGAGGGGACCTATGGCTGATTCATGTTGATATATGGCAGAAACCAACACAATATTCTAAAACAACTATACTCCAATTAAAAATAAATAAATTTTTTAAAATGTATTCAGTGCCCTATCCATTATCCTCCTGTCAACAAAAGTACTCATCTGAGAACTAATTCAGTTGAAGTTCTGCACTGTAAAACATTTGATTGCATTAAGTGACAGACACATTGAAATGATGACAAGTAGTCAACCCTGTAACATATTCAGGGTCAAAGGTGTTACATTTGATCAACTTCACTTGTTGAGCATACCCAGTTCTTTGTGTGTTACCAGACAAGGCAGTAACATTGCCCTCATGTTTCCATGGTGACTTCTGAGAGCAACTCTTAAGTTTAAGAGTTACCGCTTTTAATCAACTATAGTTTTCATCTAGATTATATTCTCAGTTTACCCTGAATTATATTATCATTGTGTTAATTTACTTTTTGCCTCAGCACAAGGTGAAATTTATTTGCCTAAGGCAAGGAGGGTTTTATTTGAGTGGTAGGGGTAGGCTGGAAAGGGATATAAAATCTGAGGGACATGGTAATATGATTAAAAATTGCAGAAAAAGAGAACAATACCAGATTTGAATACCAAAAAAATTTGCTAATAATAATAATAATAGTCTATGTAACAGTGTAAGTACCCTGCTGCACAAAGCCATTTTGCTTACCTGGTCTTAGTCTCCCCCCAAAAGCTGTGTTACCGTCTCTTCAGACACCATTTTTAATGTTAAATTACAGTGTAAGTTACCCAGAATAAGCATCAATTCACATCTTAGTGATTCTAGTCCAGTCATTAAAATACACAGTTTCAAAGAAAATTTCTACTGATTCATTAAATCTTGGTGGGATTCTGAAATCTTAGCTAAACACTATAGCCTACTTCTGACTAATGAACATTAAAAGATTTGACACAGATTTAAGTAAGTGGGTAAAGAAAGCTGTTATTATTTTAAGCAAAATTAAAACAGATGGGAGAGACTGACGCACATATATTCAGATATGTGCCTGCCTCACATTTAATCTTTTATGAATGGCTGATCCCAGATGGTATGGGATTCAGAAGCACAGTCTGATATACAGCATCCATTTTCCTATTATCCCAATGTACGATATCAGTTATAACTTTTTTATTTGGTGGATAATGCAAATATCATCAAAAGGAAAGAAACCATCATGAAAACTTCTGATATTCTGAAAACAACGTGTTGGTCAATTGGTCTAACCAATCCAGCCACATTCTCCATCATTCAACTCATTTCAGGTTTGGTACTACTATTCCACATTCACACAATTGGGGGTTGGGTGGGTAATAAGACAAGGAATCTAGAAATTATGTCGACAAGTATCGGTCAATCTCTCATTAACCACTGAACCTATAAATGGGGTACACCCTCCCCTGAGCTCTCAGAGCATGGCACCTGTACCTCATCTGGAAGATCACATTTTATGTGAATAATGATAAAAACAAGAGACATACAAAATTCTAACAGACCAACAGCACATCTGAGTTTGAACTGCACAGGGTCCAGTAACACATGGATTTTTTTTTCACTAAACACACACTACAAAACTACACGATCTGCAGCATTGGTCAGATCCTCAAATTTGGGGAGAAAAGGCTATGAAGTTGTCATTTGTGCTGTGCTCAGTCTTGTCTGACTCTTTGCAATCCCATGGACTATAGCCCGCCAGGCTCCCCTTTCCATGGAATTCTCCAGACAAGAATGCTGGAATGGGTTGTCATTTCCTTCTCCAGGGGATCCCAACCCAGGGATCGAACCCATGTCTCCAGCATTGCAAGCGGATTCTTTACCCATTGAGCCACCAGGGATGCTCTCAGGCTATACAGAATGTCTTCCCAGTGATCAAGTGAAAGTTATTGTTTACTATTGACAAAACTACTTCTCCAAGTGCAGAATGGCCCGCAGAATTTAAATCCAGTGATGCTATCATTTAGATTATAGGGATCTGCTCATAAGAGGAAATAAATCTTAGTTATCACTGAGCGATATGGTTTTTCTCAATACTCCTTTCAACTGTTACAAATGAACGGGCCCCTGCTCGTCTTTGGAATCTCAGAAGGGCTCTTTGTTGTTGGTTGAATATTGTCATCCCATGACCCTGGAGGCACAGGTGTGTATGTGAACTGCTGGTCTGATTTTAAAATGCTCAGGCCTCTACATTTTCTGTTACTGAATGAGGATCAAGAAGGGACGAGATTGTCAGAGTGACCTGGTACAGACTTCACAAGTGAGGAGTCCTTGGCAGCTGCCAAGGATAAAATGTCTTTGGAGAAACAGTCTTGCTGGGAAGTTGCTCCCCCTCACCCCTGCTCAGTCCACCCCCAGCTGGGAAGGGTCATCCCTGGCAGCTGTTATCATAAGGAGAGGGAGGCCGAGCTGACAGCAGCTGTTACAAAGATAATGAACAGAGATTCCAGGAAGAGGGCTAGGCCCAAGTTAGAGTGGTTTCATGAAAATACATGAAGTCCAGGGGTTGGTGTTGTGGATGGCCAATAAGGATACTTCAGAACTATAGCTGGGGTGGCTTTACTCCTCACAGGGTAGGAAATACTGTAAGCTGGCTCTGCTCTCCTGACAAAAAAAGAAAATACAGACTGCTGGTCAAGACAAGGGCTTTCCAGGGAAACGGATGATGCATTCATAACCATTATGGGTATCGTCTGAGGTCCTCCTGCTTCCCTTTGACGAAGCCAGAAGACTGCTCATCTCAGTGATACTTTTGTTTGGACATCACTGTCTTGGTGGATGTGAATTCAGATGCTCTGAGACAGCTTTGTCTTTTAAAGTCTGGAGCTTGCCAGTTCTCCAGACAGAAGAGCATATGGTTAAGAGCTTGGAATTTAGAGTCAGATAAACATGGATTTGAGTCCTTCTATATCACACCAGCTGTAAAACCCAGGGCATGTTACTCCCTTTCCTTGTACTTTACAATACTCACTTGTGAAATATGATTAAAAGCAGGAGTTATCTCACAGAGCTGTTGTGAGATTTAATGAGATGACATATATACAGGGCCTAGCCCAATATTCTTAGAATAAACATTCATTATTACGACTTTACTAAGAATAGGCATGGTTCTTACACTTGTCCCCCAGGAGAAAAGAGAATTAGAGTTTTGTTTTGTGTGAGGGACTGATTCTTTTAAGGACTGAGAGTCTGCTGACATAGGTTGATCAAAGTTCCATGAAATTTGGTGCCATAAAGTTCAGAACCCACGTAGATTCTAGAAGGACCTCTGGATGGAGGTGTCTAGAAGGTCATCTGACAGATGAGCCTGGACTTTGGAGAGGATTGAAGTTAGAGATAAAAAATTGCACATTTCCTCCAGGGAAACAAGTGTACAACTGAGTAGGCTGGGCTGTGCAATGCATCCATGTTTACTGTGTTCTGAATAGGGTGTTGTAAGCGCTGGTGTAGTTTAAATGTTGAAAAATTTAGCATTCACGGTGGTCATGGTTAAAGCTGGTTCTTAGATTACACACACAGATAACTGAACTAGGGGCTTATTCAAAGACCATGTTTAACCAGAGGCTGGCTTATCATGTGGGTTGTTCTAACACTTCTTGCCAGCTTCTCTCCACTGCTACTTATGTTTGGGGAATGCAAATTGATATTAATATCAGAAATGTAAAATAATCAAAAGCTAAATTTTCTGCAGAAAAAAAATGCTATCTTTTTTTTCTGATAAGGTCAACCAAAGTTACAATGCTAGTAAAAGGGGAAATCTGAATTTGGTCTGGTTCTAGGTGCTGTACACTGTGCCAGTCTGCTGAACTACAGAAAAGTCAAGTGGCAATGTCTTTGTCATATTTTCATTCAATTCAATGTAGTTTAGGGGATTTGCCTGGAGATGTTTTCTTTGACCTGTGGATTATTTAGAAGCCTGTTGTTTACTTTTCAAGTATTGGAGATTTTCCTGGTATCTGTTACTGATTTTTAGTTTTACTTCATTGTGGCAGGAGAACACACTCTATATGTTTCCAATTCTTTCTCTTTTATTGAGGGTTTGTTTTATGGTTCAGGATATCATGGGCATTTGAAAAAAGAGTATGCATTTTGTTGTCAGGTAGAATGGCCTATAAATGTTGATTAGATCACGTTGCCTGATGATATTACTGAGCTTTTCCATATGCCTGATGATTTTCTATCTAGTTCTTTCAATTGTTAAGAGAGAGGAGCTAAAGTCTCCAATTATAATTATGGATTTCTATATATCTTTTCATTTCTATAAGTTTTTGATTCACATAGTACGTCTGTTGTTTAGTGTATATACATTTAGGGCACTTTCCTTGCAGGAGTTCCACTCTTTATTGAGCTGCTTATCCTGATATCCTTTTCCTTGGACTCTGGTAGCAGCTGAACTGCCTTCCTACCCATCTCAGGCCTGCCTAAGACGGGTCTGTAACTGCATAGGAGGACGGGTCTGTAACTGCATCTTAGGACTGCCTAAGATGGGTCTGTAACTGCATAGGAGGACGGGTCTGTAACTGCATAGGAGGACGGGTCTGTAACTGCATAGGAGGAAAACAAGGAAGAGGGGGAGGAAGAGGGAGGATCAGTATAGCTTTATAGATTTTGAAGAAAAAATAATAATAAAGGAGAGGTTGGAATAAAAATTTGGAGTTGATTTTGGGAAGCAATCAAATCTAAAGAAAAGGTCAAGCCACAGAAAAATACAATTTCATTTTCTCTCTCACCTGTGGATTCTATGAAATACCTTCCTAACAGGATAGTCACCACAAAACTTACAAACTAGCATTTAAGTTTCATCACTAAGTTAAGCTCGATCATTTACAACTGCAATTAATTTGTTCAACAATTTGGTACCTGATACTTGGTACTTGGCATTACTAGAATCTATGTCTTATAAAGTTTGTATTTAAATTCACATATACTTAAAGGGTAATAGTTTCTTTTTCTTTGGATTTCAGTGGCAATCTTTCCTAAAACAATGACTCTTAAGCATGTGACTTTGTGTTGAACCAGTGAGTCATGGGGTATAATCAAACAATAACTTTTTTTTCCCTTTCCTATACCTGGTATAATCTTTATGAGGTTACTTCTTTTCCTGCCACCTCAGATAAAATCTCCAACAAATAACAAAAAGTTCTCTGGGCCCTTTAGTCTCAAACATAACTTCAGGTCAGCAAACTAAAATATCTGTTCCCATGTACAGTTACAAATACTGGATGCTGTTTCATGCAAAGCTTCTTTCCGCCTCCCCTAGTGGGGAAGGGACAAGACCGACTTCTCTCTTACCCAGACTATGGCTTCTCTTCCTCCATCCCCCTCTTGGCCGCTTCTGCGTCCCCCAGGACTGAAGAGAAGAGGGAAAAGCAGGACATGGAGGGGACAGGGACAATGGTCTTACTGACGGCACCTTTCTGGCAGTGATCCTCTGACTGGGTCAGATCTTTAAAATTGTCTCCTGGATGCTTACTCAGGTTCTCCAACAATTTCCCAACTTCCCTGGGTGAGAGTCCCTCTTTGCTGGTAGCTCACATTTTCCTTTCCTTCCAGGCACCCTGCATCTCCCCACACTTACAGGCAGCCCTCTTGAGTAGCATCCAGCGGAACTCCAGGCCAGATCTGGCCCCTGGCTCACATTTGGACATTGGGAAACAGACTCTCTTGACCTGTCACTGGCGGGGGTAGAGTATTTCTCAATCACAGGCCTCTTTATTTAACTTCCCAGCAAGCAAGCTTAAACCAGAGCCATTCAGTCCTCTTTAGATTCATCACATGCCAGTCCACTCAGCCCCTTACACTGTGTGCGATACATATGAGATATCCAAGCAATCTCTGTGAAACTTCTTTGGCTGGGCTTGGGATCAGGAAAAAGGATCCTTTCTCTCATGCTGTAGGGGCAGGGGAGTAGTGGGGAGATCTGAAGCAGAACTATCTGAAGCAGAACTTGCTCTTGGACCTCCAATCTCTTCAAGGGGCCAGGGGGCATGGGGTACAAAACTACTATATGACTGAAATGTGGGGGCAATGGTTCCACTGTTCTGAGTTCTTAACTGAAGGTGGAATTTGAAATTGTTCATATTAATACATCTTATGGAATGGTTCTTTCATCGGTTGCCAAATTCATTCATGGTAAAGCCAAAAATTTTTCTGTTTTTGCTCTATTACATAGAAATAAGTGGAACATTCTGTCACAATTACTGCCTATTTCAATGTTCTGAACATGGACTCATATCCAAATTCTGATTCAAAATTTGTGGCTTATATTTTTATTCATAGCAGTAAGGAGGCTGCCAATAGCATCAAAATATCTGTGCCCACCCTTCTGCTCCCTCCCTTAAAAAGAGTTCCCTATACGATTTTATGTTCCTCTTCAACTGAATTAACTAGAAGGAAACACAAGACTAGCATTGTTGAAGTTTTCACTGCCCATTGGAAGTCTGCCTGCTGGAAGGTCATGTATACCCTCAGGTCCATCTCTTAGCAGTACATCTGGGGACAGAAAAAAGCCATCACAGACTCGACTGGGGCTGGGGTTCAAGTTCACTGGGTTTTCATCATGTCCTCAGCTGACTGTTAAGCAGCTCTCCTTTTTTTTAATTTAACCCCTCTTCTCTATCCTGCTTTCTTAGTCTTGAAAAGCTTAATTAGACACTGCCAGTGTAAGCACATCTTATACAGAGCCAAGTGCTAACAGTTTACTGAAACCCTTTAATAAATACAAGACACACTTAAAAAGCAGCAAAATTTTAGTGCTTTGTTGCCCAAGATACAATTACCTCCAGAGAATCCCAGAAACTCCTAGAATGTACATGCAGGGGCATCTGTTGCCCCTATATACTCTTAAAGTTGAAGTTCAAATTAGCTCACAACAATGAAAAAGGGAGAAGGTCCCAAGCCAAATTCCAAGTAGAATCTTGGACTGAATTTAGTCCGAAGCCTGGCATTTTCAAACAATCTCTCTAAATTTTTGTAGATAATTGATGTAATTATATTGGTACATATATTTTTCCATCTCAATAACAAAGCCACAAAAGTCTTTGTTTCACAGACAAATCTTCAATGTTACAAAAGAAAAATAGGATGCCCATATAAACTCACAAATTCCAAATAGGGGCATGACTCTGATTTTTCTCTCCAGAGTCGGTAAGAACACATTCCAGATAAAGAAAAAGGGAGGCACAGAGCTCTCCTTTGCCAACTCCCTTCCTCCACTCAAACATGAGTTTTATTCAGACACAAGATGCTTTCATAGCCAAGTCTCCATACTGCTTTGATATTTTGATCCCAATTGAATATGACTGATCACAGCTCTCAGCATACATTTGTGGGCAGATTTTTGCTTGCACACACAGTACATATATCTTTGATCAGGACCAGCTGAAAATACTGGCCTAAGTAGGCAGACTTGGCAGAACACTGAACCTTGGCTATTCTATTAAGGCTAAGGGGTTCACCCTACTTTCTAGAAGTATTTTGCTCATGGAATGAATTCAATATAACTTTCTATAAGGAAAATAGAATGAAAACAACTAAAATAATTTCTGCTCCTTTTTGATTATAGCAAAATAGACTGAACACAACACATGGTTTACAAACTCAAGCTTATGATCATACACAGGAACCATAAACCATGAATGCCAAGTAAACACAAAGTTAAATGTCAGAGTCAAATAAAATATGCATCAAATTTAATGAAATCAATTTAATGATATGCATAATCAAAGAAATTGCTCTCTGGGAAGAGAGGCAAAAGAGAAATTTTACCAACCTCACAAATCAGCTACTCTGATGGCCACCCATCCTTTTTAATCCTACTCCATCCCCAAAGGGCAAAGGCCCTACTAGGCCCAGGGACCACAAATATTCATTTGCTCTCTCCACTCCTTCTACAGGCCACAAACATAGGCTAGGAAGTGTGACCGAAAGAAGGGTCTCCCTGGAACTCCCTGGTGCTCCAATGGTTACGACTCCACACTTCCACTGAAGGGAGCACAGGTTTGATCCCTCATTGGGGAGCTAAGACCCTGTGAGTCTTCTGGCATGGCCAAGGGGGGAAAAAAAAACCCAAACAAATGAAAAGAAAGATCTCCGTGCATAATTCTTGCTCAGAGGCTCAAAGAAGCCATTAAGAGCTTCCAGAAACATGTCTTCCCTTGTCATAATTCTAGCATCTAACCCAGCGGATTCAACTTGTAAAACAGATAATCTCCCAGGTGCTTGTGTCATGAGACAAGGGAGAAGACTGGCATGGTGGTGGTGAGTCTTAGAAATGTACCTCTTAGTGAATGCTAGTTAAGTGGTTTGCTTTCCTAACATCTAGAACTCAAAGAAATGGTCGCTTTAAGGAATATGAAGGCATCTTGCTAGTGAGAAAGTTAAAGTTAGAAAAGATGTCCTTTAAAAAGTCCACTTATTGTTCAAAAACAGGCCTTACTTTCATCACAAGGAAAAACACATTTTCCTTCTTTCTTATCTATATGAGATGATGGATGTTAACTAAGTTTATTACGGTATTCATTTCACTACATATGTAAGTCCAGTCACTGTGATGTATGCACTAAAATATACAGTGCTGCAGGTCAAGTATGTATACAATTGCCAAGAATCATTATCACTTTGCAAATCACACAGTGTTGATCTAATGAAGAGGATAATTTCATTATCATATAGAACTTGTGAAACTTTCTGTAGACAGAAAATCTTTTCACTGGATAACAGAAATAATGGCCCTGAAATGACTTCCTGAAAAATGAAAATAACATGCAATATATTATTTACATAGAAATGAGGTGTTACAGGATAATCATTCTCTGAGTTACTACACAATGAGATTAAAGACGAACTCATCAAAGTACTTTTCAGTTCAGTTCAGTTGCTCAGTCATGTCCAACTCTTTGCAACCCCATGGACCACAGCACTCCAGGCCTCCCTGTCCATCAACAACTCCGGTAGCTTACCCAAACTCATGTCCATTGAGTCGGTGATGCCATCCAACCATCTCATCCTCTGTCATCCCCTTCTCCTCCTGCCCTCAATCTTTCCCAGCATCAGGGTCTTTTCCAATGAGTCAACTCTTCACATGAGGTGGCCAAAGTACTGGAGTTTCAGCCTCAACATCAGTCCTTCCAATGAGCACTCAGGACTGATCTCCTTTAGGATGGAATGGTTGGACCTCCTTGCAGTCAAAGGGACTCTCAAGAGTCTTCTCCAACAAACACCACAGTTCAAAAGCATCAATTCTTTGGCACTCAGCTTTCTTTATAGTCCAACTCTCACATCCATACATGACCACAGGAAAAACCATAGCCTTGACTAGATGGACGTTTGTTGGAAAAGTAATGTCTCTGCTTTTGAATATGCTGTCTCGGTTGGTCATAACTTTCCTTCCAAGGAGTAAGCGTCTTTTAATTTCATGGCTGCAATCACAATCTGCAGTGATTTTGGAGCCCCCCAATATAAAGTCAGTCACTGTTTCCACTGTTTCCCCACCTATTTGCCATGAAGTGATGGGACTGGATGCCTTGATCTTAGCTTTCTGAATTTTGAGCTTTAAGCCAACTTTTTCACTCTCCTCTTTCACTTTCATCAAGAGTTTCTTTAGTTCTTCTTCACTTTCTGTCATAAGGGTGGTGTCATCTGCATATCTGAGGTTATTGATATTTCTCCCAGTAATCTTGATTCCAGCTTGTGCTTTATCCAGTCCAGAATTTCTCATGATGTACTCTGCATATAAGTTAAATAAGCAGGGTGACAATATACAGACTTGACGAACTCCTTTTCCTATTTGGAACCAGTCTGTTGTTCCATGTCCAGTTCTAACTGTTGCTTCTTGACCTGCATACAGATTTCTCAAGAGGCAGGTCAGGTGGTCTGGTATTCTCATCTTTTTGAGAATTTTCCATAGTTTGTTGTGATCCACACAGTCAAAGGCTTTGGCATAGTCAATAAAGCAGAAATAGATGTGTTTTTTTTGGAACTCTCTTGCTTTTTTGATGATCCAGTAGACGTTGGCAATTTGATCTCTGGTTCCTCTGCCTTTTCTAAAACCATCTTGAACATCTGGAAGTTCACGGTTCACGTATAGCTGAAGCCTGACTTAGAGAATTTTGAGCATTACTTTACCAGTGTGTGAGATGAGTGCAATTGTGCAGTAGTTTGAGCATTCTTTAGCATTGCCTTTCTTTGGGACTGGAATGAAAACTTACCTTTTTCAGTCCTGTGGCCACTGCTGAGTTTTCCAAATTTTCTGGCATACTGAGTGCAGCACTTTCGCAGCATCATCTTTCAGGATTTGAAATAACTCAACTGGAATTCCATGACTTCCACTTGCTTTGTTTGTAGTGATGCTTCCTAAGGCCCACTTGACTTCACATTCCAGGATGTCTGGTTCTAGGTGAGTGATCACACCATCGTGATGATCTGGGTCGTGAAGAGCTTTTTTTGTACAGTTCTTCTGTGTATTCCTGCCACCTCTTTTTAATATCTTCTGCTTCTGTTAAGTCCATACCATCTCTGTCCTTTATTGAGCCCATCTTTGCATGAAATGTTACCTTGGTATCTCTAATTTTCTTTTTCTAGTCTTTTCCATTCCACTGTTTTCCTCTATTTCTTTGCACTGATCACTGAGGAAGGCTTTCTTATCTCTCCTTGTTATTCTTTGGAACTCTGCATTAAATGGGTATATCTTTCCTCTTCTCCTTTGCTTTTTGCTTCGCTTCTTTTCACAGCTATTTGTAAGACCTCCTCAGACAGCCATTTTGCTTTCTTGCATTTCTTTTTCTTGGGGAAGGTCTTGATCCCTCTCCTGTACAACGTCACGAACCTCTGTGCATAGTTCTTTAAAATAGCACAAAGTACTTTAAAACAGCACAAACTATCAAGATTATAATAACAAACTCTGAAATAAAAGTTCATATGTCCAACGATGACAGATGGTTTTCACAGAGAAAACCAGTGAAAGACAGCTATGTGTTAAGCACACTTTGGAATGCAGGTTTATATGAATAGTTACAGTAGTAAACCTTTATTCTGCCACTGATTAACACACACACACACACACACTTTGTGAGGAGCTTTTCTTTCGTGGGATCTAAAAGATCCTATTTGCTGACAGGTCTAGATCAACTTCTACGAGTGGTATTAGAAAGAAGAAGTGACTGCCTTAAGTCCTACCAAGATTTTGTCCTATGTCAAAAAGCCTTGGGTGGTGGTAGAGCTTTGACCAACAATGTGGTAAAAAAAAATTTTTAAATCAAGGTTCCTGATCATGGCCCCACTTTCTCCACTGACCAGAGCTATGACTTTGGACAACCCAGTAAATCCCCCTGTGATTTGGTTTGCTCACCTGTAAGATAAGAGATTGACCCTTGGCCACTTAAGATTCTACTCTAAATTCAATTTAATTTAGAAATTAATCAAAATCACTGGCTTCCTACATCTTCCTATGGAACTGGGTGGTTTTAAAATATGTCCACAAATTCTCTGATACTCCTCCCTTTCAAAGGTGGAGTCAATGCTTCACCTCTCTGGATTTTGTGACTGCAGCAATGAACAGATGCAACAAAACATGAACTTCAAGGCTAAACCATTAAAAGTAATACGGTCTCTTCCTTTCACTTGCTAGAACTCTTGCTTACACTGTCTCCTAGGGCAGACGCCTTGGGCAACGTGAGCACCATATAAAACAACCACTTATTCTGGAAACACCATGCTAGAGAAAACCACATAGAGAGAGAGAAAGGCCAAGGAACGTCAACAATCTGAACCTTCCTACCCAGGTGATTGACAAGTGAGAAAAGAAGCCTTTGAAATTATGCCAGCCCCAGACACCGTCTGTAACCTCACAGGATATGAACTACAACTGCTCAGCTAAGTCACCCGTGAATTCAGAGATAAGTGATAAATGTTGTTTTAAGTTACCAACTTTTTAGGGTGATTTGTTATGCAGACACAGTAACTGGAAAAGGAATAATGATAGAATTACACTGGAGAGAGAAAGTATGCCACCTCCAAAGTCAAGCGAGGAAATCTTTAGCATCCACAAGAACCTCAGAAAAAGAAGACTTGGAAGTCTGCAGGAATGACGAAGACAGGTAAAATTCACCAATAAATAAAAGTCAACAGTAGAATAATCACCTCTTCATTTTCAAACTGGGTGGTCTTCATGAACAGTTTCCCACAATCACAGTTAACAGAAATGTAGTAAGAATGACCCTAAGTGGAACCATCTGAAACCAGCAGCAAGGCCAAAGGTAAAGGATCTTGCTGTGGCAACTGTGAGTCATTTCCATGTAGGAGCTCACACTATTGCTCTCAGGCTTTCTGCCTTATGCCTTTCTCAATAAACTGCGCAGTTGATAAGGGGCAAGTATTTCCCCAAACATATTTCAAATAACTCTGAAAAGTAGAACTTCTCCTTCAAAAGAACAAGGAAAAGAGATGGAGTCCAGTAAGGAAGGTGACACCGATCACTGGATCAGAAAGTGAGCCTGGGATACCCCATGTATCCTGGTGAGGCTGAACCAAGGGTGATGATCAGAAGATGCCAAATGGTAGCCTGCAGGAAGGATTCAACCACAAACCCATATTTTTTTCTTTCTAGCCCACCCCGTGTTTTCAAAACAGGAAATTCCACATAAAAACCCTAGATTTGTAGTTTCTCCTGAAACACGGGAATTCTAGCAAGCCTGGGTTTGCAGTACCACCTGGTTTCCATCAGCTACTGCTGACTAGCTGTTTCTCCCCTTAAATAGAGCTTGCCCTCTCTATTTGCCACAGTTCCCACCACCCCCTATTATTCCATACGTGGGTTCACTTCACTTGTTTATTTTATATTTTTGTCCCTGTAGACATCTGAGTTTGCATCTGGTAACCTATACCAACAGAGGAATTTCAGACTCCAAATCAAGTGTTTCTTGATCACTATAGGTTTGAAATGAGGGCTGGTTTAAAAATTTCAGTAAATTCTGCTGTTACACTCTTGCCAATTTCTTTCCCTAAACTATAGATGCAGGACTATGACAAACCCACGTGCCTAATGGTTATGTAAGTCATCTTATGACACATGTTATCAAATACTGGGGTGCTAAGCATGACTCTGGAAATATATACTGCTTCTCTGATACATCCAAAGTATCTTCAAAATAGAAACTGTGTCTGTACCAGAGTCTAACATTCCTAGTCCAAGTTAATGTGGAAATGAATCAATTGTTAGTTAGCTCTGAGATTGGAATGGTAATAAATGGAACAAAGACAGCTACATATTATAAAGGGAAACAATTTAATCATTTGCCAAAAAATTGCCTGATCAATTTAATCCAGGTGATTTCTAGTGGGGGCTGAATTAGGCAGTAAGGGTCTGTTGAGAGATTCAGACCAGCTTTTTCAGGCTTGGGTATATGTGTGTATATGTTAGAGAAAACAAATCAAAACAGCTCACCAATTCCAGACACTGTCTGTGGCCATAGGCAGCAGCATAATGTATGCTATTGTAGCCTTCCTTGTCCCGGATAGATGGATTTGCATCATGTTGAAGCAGAAATTCTAGACATCTGTAAGTATAAAGATGAGATGTTATTTCAGAAAACATCCCTAGACCAAAAGGGATAATCAATGTTAATGTTCTCTTACTATCAATGTGCCACAAAGAGCTTTGTGAGTTGAAGTGTTTCTTTAAAGATTCTACAGCAATTAGGGCTTATATATTGGATGTTTTATGTGTATTTTGTGCATCTATCTTTATCTCAGCTTAAAATAGCCATTCTAGAATTCAGGAAAGGTTTTAGGAACTAGAAGAAGGTCAAAGTTGCTCAGTCGTGTCTGACTCTTTATGACCCCATGGAATACAGTCCATGGAATTCTCCAGGCCAGAATACTGGAGTGGGTTGCTGTTCCCTTCTCCAGGGCATCTTCCCAACCCAGGGATGGAACCCGGGTCTCCCAAATTGCAGGCAGATTCTTTACCTGCTGACCCACCAGGGAAGTCTAGGAACTAGAGGGAGGAACTTAGGAACTAGAGGATAATTAAATATTTTTCCCCTTTTCATCTTAAGGTACAGGACTGGCTTGTCATCAAGATTACTAAATAATAAGTTTTAGAGCTCTGTGTTCAAAAGATAAGTTCTCAGCATAGTAAAGAAGTAGTCAAGGCATTGCAAAGGTCTAAACCTCAAAAGAGGTGGGTTGATTTTTTAACCTTGCTATTGGAGACTCTGAGATAAAAAGGTTGGAAAATGAAAGTTTAAAAGAGTAAGAAAACAATAACAGAAAAGAACCTAAGAATAGCCAAAACAATAAAAAGACATAAGGACTGGGCCAACATTTAAAAAATATAAAAGATGAATTCAGTCACCACCTCTGAAGAAAGAGGCCGACACTGTACCACTAGGAATACAGACTAGAGTAAATGATAAATAATAAATTTTAAAAGCCTTTTCTGGCACAGTTGTAACTTTTCTGGGAAAAAAAAAATCTTTGCAATAGGTCAGAGGAAGGGGTGCGGTACTGCTTTTGCTGAAGAGCCGGGACACAAGGGGCGTGATGCGTCCTACTCAGGGCCTGCTGCAAACGGGACAGCCCTGCTGGTCAAAGAGGGAAGAGCGCCGCGATACGTCATTTATATCAGCTACATTTCTTGACACAGGGACAAACATGTCCTTTACAAGGCCAGGCTGGCTCAAATTCATACTGAAATCAAAATTGCAAGATTCTAAATAGAAGCTTGTATATTAAACAAGACCTCCCAATAGAAAATTTCTATAGTTTACTCAGAAACCTTAAAATGACATCATCTATCTTTCGGTATAAGGCAAAAGGAGTAAATAAGTCACACACAGAGACAGATATTAAAACAGACATTTTAATTTTTAGAAAACTTGATGAAAGAGAAACTTTTTTAACTAAATATCTACATGCCACATGGTTCATCCATAAAATGCTCTGTAATAAATCAAACTATTATTGGATACCTGATATATCATGCTGTATTCGGTGATTTGGACCTTAAAAGGAAGTCTTTTCTTTTTTTTAAATTTTCATAATGAAATACCCATGGACTGAATCCCAGGTGTGACTCATTTTAAACTGAATTTGGCTCTTGAAATAAAATCACTCAATAGGGATAGCTGTCTGTGGACACAAAATCCCCAGCTTCTGAAAGGATTATATTCTAAAAAATCAGTTGATAAATTTAACATGTAATTTGGAAAACACTGGGGATTATACCCAAAGAGCATTTAATGCAGAACATAGCTGAACTATAACTGTCAACTCTGCTGTGCTTAGTCACTCAGTCACGTTTGATTCTTTGTGACCCCATGGATCATAGCCTACCAGGTTCCTCTGTCCATGGGAATTCTCCAGGCAAGAATACTGGAGTGGGTTGCCATGCCCTTCTCCAGGGAATCTACCCAACCCAAGGATCGAACCCAGGTCCCCCACATTGCAGGCAGATTCTTTACCGTCTAAGCCACTAGGGAAGCCCATAATTGGCAAAAGTACTATTAGAAATAACAACAGTATTATAGAATGTAAATATTCTCCACATTTTTCCTAAGGGAAATGAAATCCACTTTTAACTGGGAATGCTTGTCTTTTTTACCACCCAGGGCCCTGCTAAGTTGCTTCAGTCGTGTCCGACTCTGTGCAACCCCATAGACGGCAGCCCACCAGGCTCCGCCATCCCTGGGATTCTCCAGGCAAGAACACTGGAGTGGGTTGCCATTTCCTTCTCCAATGCATGAAAGAGAAAAGTGAAGGTGAAGTCGCTCAGTCGTATCCAACTCTTAGCGACCCCATGGACTGCAGCCTACCAGGCTCCTCCATCCATGGATTTTCCAGGCAAGAGTACTGGAGTGGGGTGCCATTGCCTTCTCCGCCCTGGACTAGTAATTATGGCACCTAAGCCACAAAATCAAGAGATGCACATTAGATCAAGGGTGTATTTGCACAAGGAAGTAGCCTTTTATCACATGAAAAAGCTCCCCAGTAGGCTGGTCCCCGCCTTCTCCTGCTTCTGCTCCATCCTTCTCCACCAGCTGGAAGAGGGCTGCTCTGGCCCAGCGCAAGCTTGCGTTTCACTGGAGAAGGAAGCATTTGCTGAGGTGGCTTAAAATTTTACAGTCTTTGAATATTATTACTTTAATTTTGGAATATTAGGGCAAAACTGTGGTCACTGTGTTCTACTTACAGCTTTGTTTCCTGTGCCCACCCCAGTCACAGACAAAGTTAAGTCCCTACAACCTGCACTGGGGCCTTGCATGTGAAGGACTGAGTGCAAACTCTTAGAGCACTACACCCACTGCTCTCACAGGGGCGGGACACACAATGTGGGCACTGGGCATTCACGTGTTCATTCATTTAACAAAGAGTTGTTGACCGCCAGCTACATGCCAGGCACTGCGCTGGGTATAGCACAACCTTCTCGCCACGACTTCCAGTCCAGAAAGGACTCTCAGAGGATGAAACATTAGAGCTTCCCAGATATCAACAGTCCTGGGTGCTGGCACTCACTTCATCACAGTAAGAGCTGAATCTCTGTCAAGACACCAGAAAGGGGCAGGCAGGATGAAGGGGACAGAGCAGCTGTCTGCAGGTGGGGAGGGTGCTATCTGAAGTCAATGAGAGTGTGTCAGAAAGGGAGGGGAGAGTACAACTGGTGTATTTCACACGGAAATCTCAAAACATGTATTTCTAGAATCTGCTAAATAGTCATCCCCAGGTCACAAAAGGAGAGCCTGAGGCCCTCAGAGGAGGCTTTAGTATGTCCCCTGAGGCACATGACACACGGAAGAATCAGAAATGATATTTTAGACATCTGGTTCTAAAAACTGCTGCCCAATCACAGTGATGATCGCTGCAACGGTTTCAATTTTAGAAAGAGTGTGTATCTTTAGAAGAGTATGTATCTGGTATGCAAACAGCCTATTTGAAGGATATATTAAAAGAACAGTTTCTTCTTTATCAAAGGCAAGCCCACATCACTTGCTCAAGACCCCAAGGGAGACCCCAGAATAGTAACGCTGGCCCACGTGGCAACCTAGAGCAGCAGACAAAGCATCGGTAACCACACCTTGTGCTTAAGCTGAGAAGAAACTTACAATGCAGCTTCCTTTTCCTTCAGCTCTCTGGCTCTTTCAAGTTCTTCCGAATTTTCATGGGCGTTTCCTAAGATAATCTTACTTCTCAGCAAAGGGAAACAAGCAAAAAAAATTACAATTAGTGGCAAAGTTGCTAATGATTTTGGTACAATTTACATCTTAAGAATTGCCCCCCAACCCCAAAGAAGCAATCACTACTAATTTTTCATGGAGGATATACATGGTTCTCTTTAAGTCCATCCAGTAAATCTTTTCTCTCTTAAGGAATCAAGTTAAGAACATGGTATCCCTAAAACTTCCACTGAGGTATCAATGATTAAGGCAGCAATCATGCTGCCCACTCTTCCGTAAGTTTTCTAAACTCCCCAGGGAAAGAGAAAATGATTTAGCTTACAATTCCCTGACACCTACCACATTCCTTGCTGCCTCCTTGTCAGTTGAGCATCTCATTTATCCAGGAATGGGTTCCTAAGCACCCCTCATCTACCAGAGAAACTCTGCACCATCTAGGATTCCTATTCTAGGTTTTAATACATGAAGGATACTTATTCCCCATTCCATTCCAAGTGAATAGCACAGAGCCTGACACATAATGCATGTTCAATAAATGTTTGTTGAGTTAAGAACATGTGGCTGTGGGACCCTGAGGCTACATCAGACTTGCTAGTATCATATGAAGGAAAAAAAGAAGCAGTGTTTTCCAAACTGGAAATATGGATCATGATCTATGACTGAATTTTGAAATCAATTTAGTGGGTTGAAGTCAGTAGGTTTTTTTAATGAAATAAAAGATATCAAAATGCATCATACATAGCAAAAGTAAATAAGGTTTTATGAAATCTTTTTTCCATTTTCCATACATATATATAAAACATATATACATGAGTCTGTATATTAGATCGTGATGTAAAGTGAGTGTCAGTCACTCAGTTGTGTCTGATTCTTTGTGACCCTGTGGACTTTGGCCCACCAGGCTCCTCTGTCCATGGGTTTTCCCAGGCAAGAATATTGGAGTGAGTAGCCATTCCCTTCTCCATGGAATCTTCCCAATCCAGGACCTGAACCCCAGTTTCCTGCGTTGCAGGTGGATTCTTTCTTTACCTTCTGAGCCACCAGGGAAGCCTGGTGTGTAGGTAATTATCTAGTATGTTTGAAAGCCATTGCTCTACAAGAAAGGGAGTTAGCACTGACCATATAACTCAACACATCCATATAACTCAACAGTTCTCTGAACAGGATCACCAAAAAGTATTCCTATGAAGGAGCGCCTGATCCTCAAGTCTTTGAGAACGATATCATAAGCTGTGGGCATCTCTCCCACCTTTTCCCCTAGAACTGGTTCATTTATTTTTGCTTTCCATTCCAAGCCATCTAGTATCCAAACATGATCTAACTTCCTGTCTTCTAGCTTCCGAAAGAGCATTCATGCCCACGTTTGAAAAATGTCTATTTTTAAAATACTTATTTTTGAAAATAAAATACTGATGCTGTATTTGAAGATCACTGGGATTATGCATAGGTGGATATTTTTTACATATGACATCTTTATTAGCAAATGTAAGTTTTACAGCAAATGAAGCATGTAAGTGATGATGATGAAAACCACAGTATACGACAAAATAAATTATGACAGATTTTGAGTGAACTGAAAACCTGAACTTGACAGCTCCACTTGGCATTCAATGCAAAGAACAGAGAGGAGATGCAATTGTGCAGTGACATGTACTAATCAAATGTAAAGAGAGCAGAATGGGAAACCCGGGGTTAGGGAGGAACCAATTCAAACTCCCTCGAGTCTGGATAAGAGGGGATTCTTCATTCACAGTCTCGGTGAGGCAGTATGAAGAAAACTCAACAAGCCCTCCTTCTACCATCTCCCCTTCTTCCCATCCCCGAAAAAACAGGACAAGGCTGTTTTACTTTCTATCCATGTCTGATGCAGCAGCATAGTGCAAAGCGGTGCGGCCCCAGTCATCAGTCTCATTCACACTGGCCCCTGTGGTCACTAATGTCTCAATACAGTGGAAATGACAATTTGCAGCTGCATAGTGCAGAGGAGTCCTGAAAAACAAACAGCAATTTATTATATCATTCAGTCTGAAAAACAGATCCCTATCATCAGCACCAGCACAGACAGCAGTATTTGTAGGGGTATGGAAAGATCCATGGAGGCCAAGACATATGCCTTTCTCCAGCGTATCTTATATGTTAGAACGAAGGCTGCAAAGATGGGGGCTTAGACAGGCCATCTCCTTTCTTTCCATCCCAAGTGCGTATCCTGGTTCCCATCTACATGACTGCTCATGACTGCTCCTCTGGGCTCTTGCAATACCATCCCGACTGACCTCCTTTGCCCTAACCCAAGCTCCATGTAACTTTCAGCTGTCATGAATGAAGAACTGGATTTTCTAAAGTCCAATACCTACATATATAATCCTGTACCAAAACCTTCAGTTCTCCCCAGTGAACAAAGCCTTGATTTTTTAGTTTGAAATTGAAGACCTTCCCAAGCTGGCCTTGGTCTATCTTTATAAAGTATCTCTCTTTCCAAAATGCTGTTTCCAAACAGATTAAACTGAGGTTTTTTTGATCATGTCCTCATTTCCTCTATCTTCCTCATGTTGTTTACTGGTACTGGTTCCCTGTACCAGCTAGTACTACAGCATGACTTAGCTTTGCAAAGGACAAGCAAGAAAAGTTCTAAACCATCCCAATAACCAGAGGGATTATGGGTGGTATGTATGTGAGTGTGTGTATATCATGTTTAAAATGTGTCTAAAGATTTATCCCAAAATGAAATGTTCAATAAATATAATAAAGAGCTCCAGATCTTGTGACCAAATTCTGTCCTGGAAGGGCTACAGTGTTCTACTTTGCGATACAGAGAATTTTCTCAACTATATCCATGTGGAGGATTACATATTTTATATATGTAAATATTTTTATATAATATCTATAAAGTATGCAATCTCCCTCATGGATATAGTTATTTATATCAGAAGGAGCAGAACAATTGGCGCTTCTAAACAGAAGCTGGGAAAGGAGACCCTTTCCTTGTGGCCTGTGCCTGCTTTGCTGGTGTTTCACTTTGCTATAAAAAGGGATTTCCTTCTGAGGATGGAATCTCCCCAGCTAGCTTCCCTGTTTACCATTTCAACATAACATGATTTCCAGATGGACTGCTCCCCACTCCTTTTATTTAGGCACTTGAAGCAGAGTTCCCTGTTTACATACCTCCCACACTTGTCCTTTTTATGGAAATCTGCTCCACTGCTTTGCAAGAGTTTTATACATTCCACATTACTAGAAAGACAGGGAAAGCATTGTTAAGATGGTAGAGGTCAATTGCTGGGCTGTCTTCAGAAAGAGCTCTTTTCTACAGAGTGTATGCACAGATGAAATGAGGACACTAACTTTAAATTCTGCTAACACAAAAGCAACCTAACACATTAGAGTAATGCCATATCATCAGGATCTAAAGTTCCTACAATTCCTTTTTCAAAGCTAATAAATCAATGCATTAAAGAGCCTGATGGAACATTTTCAATTCCATGACTAAAGAATTTAATGATTATTACATGATGAAACATTTCAGTGATGGTTTCATCATTTATCCTAAAATTCTCTTTCAAAACCATCAAGAGTTTATGAAACAACTCCTTAAACCTATAATAATTTCATGTCACTTTTAAACAATGAGCCAGAATGGATGAGCATTACCTTTTATCACAGCAGAATGAATTCACTATAACCATTTTCGACCCAGACTCTCCTTAACGGAAAATAAACCAGCTGCATTTCCCTGTCTTGGTAATCTAGGTAAATGAATGTGTAGAACCAAGGCCGAAAATGATGTAATGGAGCGTAGTGATCTTCCAGCTTCTTTGTCATTTGCAGAAGCAATAAATCATGTTTAGTAGAGAGAAAAGGACCCATTGAAGTGAATTTTCCTTGAAGGGCATAGAGCTAAATATTAATCCTAATAGGAGTTTCAGACATGAATCCAGAACGGTTTGTTGCCACTTTCTGTACAGGTCTGATATTTTTCAAAATGGGGGCATAAAAGGAGACATTCATCTATCATTGTTCCAAACTTGGGATGCTAAGAAGTGGCCTAGGATTTACTACTTTATTATCATTTAAATAAGAAAGATGATCTCATTAATGAAAAGTATAAGCAGGGCTGTCCCTGCCCCATATCCTCCCTTTACAGTCACCTTTCTCAGAGAACTACTTAAATCATAAAACTGGAAAACTTTCTGAGACCATTATGTGTATAACGTCAATTGATATAAAACACCTGTCTCTTCCTGAATGAAGCCAAAGGATCACAGGCAAACAGATCCATGTTGTATGGATCAGGAAGCTCATATGATGGAGGGATGAGGATAAGGAGGTTATTTAAAAAAAAAAAATACCAAAATTATGAAAATAAAACTAAATACAAGACTTTGGAAGGGACCTATACAAATAAGGGGTCCTAACGCTTCACAGTCAACCCACCTCTGTTAAATAGGTACTGCCTTTGGTCATACACAGATTATACATGGAGCACTGCTGTTCCCTAAGACTAGGAAAATGATTAAGAACCAACACCATACCCAAACAAGGCCATCTGAGGGGAGCCATGTTTGGTCAATGCATGGTCATTTATCAACAAAAAATGATCATAGTCTTAATCTAACCACTGATATGAAAAAGAGTATCTCATGAAAAATTCTCTTTACAACTTAAAAAAATAGGCAAGGATTAAATTACTTCTTGCTTATCCTTTGAGTTTTCTGGACTTTTGCTCACATTTAATCATTATTAGAACTTAAAAAATAAGTTTTGAAATAGGACTAAAATATCTTTAAATGAACATGAATTAACTCAACTTTGGATTTCCTTGATCATTAACTCTCCTTCTAGTAACAAAAGACAAAAACTTAGGAACAAATCTCAAATTACTTTCTTTTGGTGGAAGAGGTACCAAGTAGTTACATATTCTGTAGGCTACAGACCTACAATTTAAAATAAGAAAAAAGAGAGAGAGAGAGAAAAGAAAACAAGAGAAAAAATATTTCCTATATGAGATGGGCTAATGATGTTTCTTTGGAAAAACAAACACATGAGCAATCTGGAAATTCAACGTACGATACTTGATATTGGTAGAAACACTTCTTACCCATTTTATTAAAGAAGTTGCCTCTGATTCACAGATGACTTAAGTCAGTTAAGATGCACTGGTAATTAGGCCATGAGAAAACAACTAAAATTGTTAACTACTCACCCTCCTGCAGCAGCAGCATGAAGGCACGTTCTTCCAAATTTATCTGGGGTGTCTATTTCAAAGCCTGCAGACAGCACGTGCTCATTACTAAACAAGGATACTATGCTATACTTTTGTCCTAGTTAAACCACAAGAAACATTGCAGAGACAGAAAAATCAGTTAGTAGAAAAACCAGAACGCAAGCCATTGTAGTCAGAAAGAGGTTGTCATGGAAACGAATGGTAACTGCTCAAGCTTGGCAATTTTATAGGAAGAACCGTGAAGTCAAGAAGAATTTACTTTCACAATCAGCCCTGGGTGAACTGCAGCCTCATATTTCAATCCCAGGATAAAAATTTATGAAACCAATTTGAGATAAGTAGGGCAATAGACAGGCAGACAGAACACATGGAGAAAACATGGAAGGCAAAGGAGTAATCGTAACATGCTAGAAGAGATATTTTCTTAAGCGTATTATTAGCTTACAGTTGGTGTAAGATTTGGGAAACGTGCTTTCATGCAGGGGTTATTTTTAAACATGCCAAAAGCAGCGAAAGCAGAATCAACCATAAGTAAAGAACTTAAAGGAATAAAAAAAGCCTCTGGGATATCTGTTGAATTAATTCATAAACAATCTTTGCCTTGCAGATCTCTATCACCTTTGAAAGCCAGGAACTTCTTAATACATGGAGGTTGTCAGAATCATTGATAAGAAAGATTAGCAAAGCTCCAAACCAGAAAGAATTTCTTGGTTCCAAATAGGCCCGCATTAAAAAAATAAAAATAAAACCTAGTTGGAGGGATATCAACCAGAGGGATTTTTCAGAGCCCACTGAGTGGGATGGCAATTTAACATTTCTACTATTAAAAGGTAGGGGATTTGGCCTTTTTTCTTTGTTGAAGAATATGAAATGTTACATCACCAATTTAAGCCTCAAAGATGTCTTCTCCTCCTACGACAAACTTCCTGTAAGCTATGGCCATCCCTACCTGCCTCTCACTCTGGATCACCGGAGTTCTAACTTGATAAACAGACAAGACTGTCACTCCGGGGCAGAATACTGACGTTCAAACCATTTCAACACCACGAGCTGCTGGAAGCTGTCACATGCAGGCAGCTGTGGACACAGCTCATCCTGCCAGTCAGATCATGAATGACATGAAGCACAGGCAGCCGCTCACTCTGACCAGACACCTGAAGCTACACGGCTCATTTACAGGACAGATTAAGCGTCATCTGTGGTAATGGAGTTACTTACCCGATGACAGTAACTTTCTGCAGCAGTCAGAGTGAGCATTGAGGGCAGCTAAATGTAAGGGGAACATGCTATGGATTCCACACCTGAGGAAGGAAAAAACAGAGCAGCTGATGATTATAGATCTCCTGATACACACAGAAGGGGGTGACCTTTCTAGAAGGTCTCTGATGAAAATTAAATCTATGAGACCTGGCTTGGGGACTCCTGGCTGAAATAATTATGCAATCATTTCTACTTTAAAATAATAAAATCCTGGACTTAAACCACAGTGAAAAATCCCACAACAATAGAAAAATATATTTTTAAAGAAAACATTTCACATAAACAGTGACTCAGCATTTAACATTAATTTCTCTCTTATTCTTTCAGCTTAGCAATTTTATGTATCATTCATATTCATGCATTCATCTATTCAACACTTTATAACCACTAGATACTTTGCTAAGTGCTGGAGAAAACAAGACAAGAAGCTGACGAATTCTCAACTTTGAAAAGCAACCTGTTTTATTCCTTGAGTTGATAAACAAATATTTATTGTTGACCTACTATGTGTTATCTCTTTGCTAAGAGTTAGTAATGGCTGTATTATTAGAAATAAAATTTTGGATGAGAATAAAAACTAATGCTTACCTTTGACAAGTGAAACTTCATCTTTCTGGTAGCCTTTTATACTGCACATTTACCCATATAAGAAAACCAGTCACGAAATAGTTAACTTTAACCTTACATATATTTCATAAATCTAGCATATTTTCCCTAACAGTAGTACAGAAAGAATCCAGAATAGGACTTCTTAGACTGACCCCTACCATAACATAGTCCCTGGAACAATCCTCTGAGGGACAGGCAGCCTTCTGACAGCAGTGCTTTCTGCCCTTATAATTAAAGCCTCCTCCTCTTGCCCATCACTCTCCTCAAACAAGGACCCAAAGTCAAAGTCCTGTGCTGACTCATAATTCAAAACATACAGCATCATCAGGCAGTTCCTGTGTACTTAAAAGTATGTTAGTGATCTTGCCTCATAACATCTCATTTCATTCAGACAATATATTTCAGATTTTTTAAATCCACAGCATAACATAAGGAGTACAGTTTGTCTATATTTATACCTGCAACATAAGTCATCTAAGTTTCTTCCCTGGCACAAAGTGGCCCATTTCCACATTCTATATTGAATAAAAAACACATATGACTTGAATTTGCTAAGCTTCAGATACATGAATTTTATTTTCTACATAGAAAGTTATGACGTGCATGAATTTGTGAAAGTATATATATGTTCAGATAATTCATGGTATTTGGCGTTCTGCAAAATCTGAGTCTGCCAGCAATTAACTACCTCTCTCTTTTCATGAAAACTTCTATTTATTGATGTTTTTGTTCAGTCTTCCCTCTGTTCATTTTCCTTTCCCTATATGGAGATTTCCAACCCAGTGTATATAATAGCTGGCATCCATCAAGGGATGCAATTTGCCCGTCTTCTGGGCAGTGTCTTGTGGAGGAGAACTGCTTGTAATTGCCTCTCTCATCATTTACAAAAAAAAAAAAATTTCTGAAAAGCAATTGCATCAGTGACAACCTTGATGCTCACGAAAAGGAAGGAGGAGTTGGGGGATGGGAAAGAAGCTTTTTATTTGTGCTATTTACATTGTTCCCTTCTGATGCCAATGAAACATACTAATTTTTTTAATGTATAACCTATTTTAAAAGGTCTTTACTAAATGGAACTTAAAGCTAATAAGATTTTACCTAACCATTTTATCTGTTTTGAGGAGTTAAGGCAAAAATCTATGATTAAACATTGCTGGATGCTTGCAAGAAGAAAATGGATAGAACATTTTCTAGAATTATTGTGAATTCCTTTAAGAACATGACTAAACTAAGGAGTGGATTTTTAAAGATTTCTTTGAGTCTTCCTCATTCTTTATATGTATGTGTATGTGTGTGTAAAAATATAAATATTTTAATGAATCAACATACATACATAACTATACACATAATATTTATGATATAGTTTATATAGGTACATAAAATAGTTACCTTTATATTAAACAATACAAGAAAATGACTTAGGGAAAATAGTATCAAACTATAATAAAACAATTAAGAAAAACATAAAAAGTATAAAAGTTTAATAGACTCAGTGTTATAACATATTCTATAAACATCACTATTAATACTTCTAACCAAACTTAACATTTAACACCATTGCCTTTAGATAATTCACCACACTCTATATTAGCTAATAATTTCATTTTTTTTCTGCGGCTACTTAAAAAACTGAGAAGGCAAGGAAGGCAGAACTCTAAAAGGCCTAGGAAAAATTCTCTTTGATAAAATCCACAAACAATAAATGCTGAAGAGGGTGTGGAGAAAAGGGAGCCCTCTTGCACTGTTGGTGGGAAATGTAAATTGATATGGCCACTACAGAAGACAGTATGGAGATCCCTTAAAAAAACTAGGAATAAAACTACCATAACATGAAAATGAGTGAAGTCGCTCAGTCATGTCCGACTCTTTGTGACCCCATGGGCAGTAGCCTGTACCAGGCTCCTCCGTCCATGGGATTTTCTAGGCAAGAGTACTGGAGTGGGTTGCCATTTCCTTCTCCGGGGAATCTTCCTGACCCAGGGATCAAACCCAGGTCTCCTGGATTGTAGACAGATACTTTACCATCTGAGCCACCAGGGAAGTCCTAAAACTACCATATGACCCAGCAATCCCACTACTAGGCATACACCCTGAGGAAACCAAAATTGAAAAGACACGTGTACCCCAATGTTCACTGCAGCACTATTTACAATAGCTAGGACATGGAAGCCACCTAGATGTCCATCAACAAATGAATAGATAAAAAGGTGAGGTACATATATACAAGGGAATATTACTCAACCATAAAAATGAACACATTTGAGTCAGTCCTAATGAGGTGGATAAATCTAGACCTTTTATACAGAGTGAAGTAAATCAATGAGAGAAACAAATACTGTATGCTGCTAAGTCACTTCAGTTGAGTCCGACTCTGTGCAACCCCATAGACGGCAGCCCACCAGGCTCTACCATCCCTGGGATTCTCCAGGCAAGAACATTAGAGTGGGTTGCCATTTCCTTCTCCAATGCATGAAAGTGAAAAGTGAAAGGGAAGTCGCTCAGTTGTGTCCAACTCTTAGCGACCCCATGGACTGCAGCCTACCAGGCTCCTCCGTCCATGGGATTTTCCAGGCAAGAGTACTATTAACGCATATATATGGAATCCAGGAAGATGGTACTGATGAACCTATTTGCAGGGCAGCAATGGAGATGCAGACACAGAGAACAGACTTATGGACACAGGTGGGGTCGGGGGGAAGGTGATGGTGGGACGAACAGAGAGAGTAGCATGGAAACATGTAAACTACCATATGTAAAACAACCAACGGGAATTTGCTATATGACTCAGGGAACTCAAACCAGGGCTCTGTAATAACCTAGAGGGGTGGGAAGGAGTGGGAGGTGGGAGGGAGGTTCAAGAGGGAAGGACATATGTATACCAGCGGCTGATTCATGTTGATGTATGGCAGAAACCAACACAGTACTGTAAACCGATTATCCTTCAGTTAAAAATAAGTTTTACAAAACATAAGCAACAAAGATCTACTGTATAGCACAGGGAACTATATTCAATCTATAATGGAAAAATTCTGAAAATATATATATACAACTGAATCACTCTGATGTACACCAAAAGCATGGTAAGTCAACTTTACTTCAATAAATTTTTTTAAATGAAAAAATATCCTCTTTGATATATTCCATAGTTAACAAAAAGTTACTACCTCAGTGTAGGAAATACATGAATCTAGACTCAAGTACTAGTACTGGTATTCAAACGAATATGATGTGCCAGTTCAAATAGAAAAACTAAGTATCAGGTGAAAATGGCAAGAAAATAAAAATAGAACTCAGAATTTCTGAATCACTTCAGAAATGATTCATGCACTACAAATAAAATTTCTCCTTTATTGTTATGAAATAAGACTGCTTATAAAGAAAGGATCCTAAAACCTTTAGCAGGAAACTTAGGATTTGACTGTCCTAGTCAAACGAGAAACATCGCTCTGACTTCATCAGGTATACATCAAAGAAGATGAAGAAATAAAGACGTCAGATAACACTAAACTTAACAGTGCATAAATTACAGGAAAGGGAAGACCAATTCCAGTTAATCTGCTACATTTATTTGACCAGTCATAAAATTAATGGAACACATTTGTATTAGCTATTTCTAATTTAGCTGTTAGCTGGGGTCTCCTACCCAGTTATTTCAGAATAAATGAGGCCAGAATAAATTGCACAGAGCCATCAGAGGTGAGGACAGGGCCTTTGCACCATTAGAATATCAGTTTTTTTAAGTTTTCCCCTTGGCTCAGGAGGACATGGCTGTCCCTTTCCATATCCAGGCCTTTCTAGAACCTTCCCTTAGGCCATGTGTTTAAAAAAACACTGTGGTTAAAGTGACGAGGTGAGAACCTTTGGGTTTCAGTCCTAACTTTTCCATGTGCTAGCTATTTGGACTTTGGAAAGTACATAATGGCTCCCTCACCTGGAAAACAAAGATAATAAAGGTGTCAATCTTATAGAGCAATTGGAAGGACTACTTGAGATAATGAACATAAAGTGTTAAATAGGATATCTGACCCATGGTTCCCTTGCCATTATTATTAGCTTAGCTGGATAATCAGCAGTCTGTGAGTTTTGAGGTTGTAATAAGGTTGTACTTCCTTAAAAGCTAAGAATGAAGTGTGACCAACTAGCATTTCTGTTCTCTTTCTGTGTTTCAAAATTCTTGCAGATGAACCTATTTGCAGTGCAGGAATAGAGATGCAGACGTAGAGAATGGACATGTGCAGGTGGTGGGGGAGAGGGGGGATCAACTGAGAGGGGATTGACATATATACACTGCTATGTGTGAAATACACAGCTAGTGGGAACCTGCTGTGTAGTGCAGGGACATCAGTTTGGTGCTCTGTGGTGACTTCGATGGATGGGCCTGGGGATCGGGGCGGGAGCGGGGTGGGTGGTCCAAGAGGGAAGTGGTATACGTTCACATGTAGATGATTCACTTCACTGCACAGCAGAAACCTACATAACACTGTAAAGCAACTATACCCCATTTAAAAAAATCCTTTACAATACTCATCTCTCAACTCTCCCAGGAAAGATGGGATTGGTTTAGTTTTACCCACCAGGTGGGTGAGACAAAAATGTTGATGATTTTTGATCATCAAATGATTTTATGATACTTAGTCAAGTGATCAATATTAGTCATTTCAGTTGCATCCAACTCTTTGTGACCCCATGGACTGTAGTCCACCAGGCTCCTCTGTCCATGGGGATTCTCCAGGCAAGAACACTGGAGTGGGTAGCCATTCCCTTCTCCAGGGGATCTTTCTGACCCAGGGGTCGAACTCAGGTCTCCTGCATTTCAGGCAGATGCTTTACCATCTGAGCCACCAGGGAAGCCCAAGTCAAGTGATCAAACTATTAAATAAATTTCTTACTAAACATCATGAGAAACGCTGGATTGGAAGAAACACAAGCTGGAATCAAGATTGCCGGGAGAAATATCAATAACCTCAGATATGCAGATGACACCACCCTTATGGCAGAAAGTGAAGAGGAACTCAAAAGCCTCTTGATGAAAGTGAAAGTGGAGAGTGAAAAAGTTGGCTTAAAGCTCAACATTCAGAAAACGAAGATCATGGCATCCGGTCCCATCACTTCATGGGAAATAGATGGGGAAACAGTGGAAACAGTGTCAGACTTTATTTTTCTCCAAAATCACTGCAGATGGTGACTGCAGCCATGAAATTAAAAGATGCTTACTTTTTGAAAGGAAAGTTATGACCAACCTAGATAGCATATTCAAAAGCAGAGATACTACTTTGCCAACAAAGGTTCGTCTAGTCAAGGCTATGGTTTTTCCTGTGGTCATGTATGGATGTGAGAGTTGGATTGTAAAGAAGGCTGAGTGCCAAAGAATTGATGCTTTTGAACTGTGGTGTTGGAGAAGACTCTTGAGAGTCCCTTGGACTGCGAGGAGATCCAACCAGTCCATTCTGAAGGAGATCAGCCCTGGGATTTCTTTGGAAGGAATGATGCTAAAGCTGAAACTCCAGTCCTTTGGCCACCTCATGCGAAGAGCTGACTCATTGGAAAAGACTCTGATGCTGGGAGGGATTGGGGGCAAGAGGAGAAGGGGACGACTGAGGATGAGATGGCTGGATAGCATCACTGACTCGATGGACGTGAGGCTCAGTGAACTCCGGGAGTTTGTGATGGACAGGGAGGCCTGGCGTGCTGCAATTCATGGGGTCACAAAGAGTCGGACACGACTGAGCGACTGATCTGATCTGATCTGATCTGATGTCATTCGAAGTGTTTATCATGCACCACTAAGTTACAGGCACTCGGCCTAACTGACAAAAATGAAGCCTGGTCCTTGCTATTTACAACCTGCAGACATTCTCAGGGGTTCCTTTTGGATCAAAGCCCAAATACTCTAACATGGCTACAAAGCCCCTACTGCTTAAACCTAGATGTGTTCTTAGGATCTTTAAACTTCTGTCCATTCCTCTTGGAAGAGCCCTGGGTTTTCACATGCAGGCCTTTCTCCTGAAACTCTTACAACTCAAACTCTTCTGTTTCTCACGGTATTTCTCAAACTAGTCAGTACATCTCTGGGGGTTGCTGGAATATCTTTGGGCTTTTAAGAACTCTCTGTGACAATTTTATATTGTCTTTCCCTTTTGGTGAAAGCATATTTTAGTGCATCTAAAAGGCCACCTTATCACCACACACCTCTGCCAAATTCCAGCACTGACATTTGTATGATACTTAGGATCACAGCTGTGCTGTGTAGTACTACTTTAATTGGCAGGAGCCAGTGAGAATAAAGGTGGACTTAATAGAAAACGAAATGTCTGAATCTAGGAAGGGCAATGATAATGTAGCACACTGAGCCTCCTGTATGCACAGAATCTGGCAATAGTTTGAGTAAAGGTTTCTGTGCCATGTGACAGGTCCACTGCCCACCACTTTAAGTCACTGCAAAACCTCCACTTCCATAGTTATGTACTGGATCCAAAAAACTCAGCATTTTAGTCGCTAGGACCACAATTACAAGCAAAATGCTAAGTATCACATCATCCATTACATGGAGAGGCAGCAAGTCTCCTGCCTAGGAGCTTAGGCTCCAGATCCAGGTGGTCAAGGATGGTGTCCTATTTCCATCCACCACTCTGTGACCTCAGAAAGCTAACTAAACCTCCTTTACTTCACCTGTAAGATGGGCATAATCACAGCACTTACCCCATGGGGTTCTTGGGACAGTTAAATGTAACCTCCCAGAGTGGGGTCTAGCAGAACTCATGAGCATTTGTTACTATTGTCCTGTGCAGTTATGGTGAACGCTGTGGGTCTCTTTTTGTATGTATTTTGTAATTTTTATAAATTTATTGCTATATGAGAGTCAAAAGCCTAGGGAGTCTCTATTTAGTCTTATGTTTATACATATTCAAACATTTTAATAAAAATAATCTAAGCAGATGCTTAGGACCTTAAAGACTTTCAGTTACATAACTAATTGCTACTTGTCGTACGAGGTAACCATCCTTCTTCTTTGCTGCTCCTGCTACATCCCATATATGTTCTCCGGTACTCCAGTGGCACCTGGCAGTTGTTCTGCCATCAAACTTAGCATGCATGATTGTCACTGCCTATTTAGTTCTTGCCCTGGAGAAGGAAATGCAATCCAATCCAGTATTCTTGCCTGAAGAACTCCATGGACAGAGGAGCCTCGTGGGCTACAGTTCATGGGGTCACAAAGAGTTGGACACGACGGAGTGACTAACACTTTCACTTTTACTTTTCCCACTTCGACAGGCTATAAACTCCTTGGCAGCAAGCTCTGTGACCCCAGAACCTGACACAGTGGGTGACACTTAACAAGCCATCAACAGATATTCAGTGAATGTAAGAATATCAGAATCAGTTACCTGTAAAACTGTAATACCACTAATTCTGCTACAATTGAGGCAGAGAAAGCAGTGAGAGTTTAATTGATAAGATGGAATACAAATTAAAAAATCCTAGAGACAAGCACCCCAAAACTAACAAAGAAAAAACCCAATGGCTTTGATACCACATAAAGTTGCATAAGCACCAAGTCACACGGCAGAAACTTACAAAGTTCAGAGAAACAAAAAAGAAAAACAAAGAACATTTAATCAAGGCTTGAAAATAAGATACAAAGAAATTCATCAGAAAGTAATGACTATAAAACTTGTCATAAAGAGATCTTTAAGAATACATTGGCCATATTGTTTATGAATTAAAATGGGTTATTTTCATAAATGCTCCTTTTTGTTCACTTATTTATAGAAGGAAACGCCTGTTTTTCTCCTCTTTAATGAGCTGCTGCTGCTGCTGCTGCTAAGTTGCATCAGTTGTGTCCGACTCTGTGACCCCATAGACAGAAGCCCACCAGGCTCCTCTATCCTTGGGATTCTCCAGGCAAGAACACTAGAGTGGGTTGCCATTTCCTTCTCCAATGCATGAAAGTGAAAAGTGAAAGTGAAGTCACTCAGTGGTGTCCAACTCTTAGCGGCCCCATGGACTGCAGCCTAGCCATTGCCTTCTCCGCTTTAATGAGTTACCCTAGATAAATTTACAAGGAGCCCAGAGAACAGTGACTTTCTGGGGAAAAGTGAAAGTTGCTCAGTCTGACTTTTTATGACCCCATGGACTATAGAGTTCATGGAATTTTCCAGGCCAGAATACTGTAATGGGTAGCCTTTCCCTTCTCCAGGGGATCTTCCCAACCCAGGGATCGAACCCAGGTCTCCCACATTGCAGGCAGATTCTTTACCAGCTGAGCCACAAGGGAAGCCTAAGAATGCTGGAGTGGGTGGCCTATCCCTTCTCCAGCAGATCTCCCTGACCCAGGAATCGAACTGGAGTCTCCTGCATTGTAGGCAGATTCTTTACCAACTGAGCTATCAGGGAAGCCCAAGCCTTTAGCAAATTCAACCATCAATTCTCCTGTCCCTTCACTTGGATATTTTCTCTTTAGGTGACTTCCCTCCCCACACAACATACACACTCACTCTCACACACAAACACACACACAGTTGTTGCCTTAACGAACCACTGTTACTGAAGGAAGCATGTATTAACCCCAGATATGCTGGGGCAAAAGGAAGCATATGTGGCTCTTTGAGGCTGGGACAATGTTTCCCTGGCCAGTGTCCCCAGCACGGTCAGTAGAAGGAAAGGCTACTTGACCAACATCATTCCTAAGGCATTTTTGCCACATAGTTTGAGTTTGTACAAATTGAAGGTAAAATAATCTCAAGGAAATAGACTTTGTGCTTACTGAGTTAAATGTGGTTTTTCAGAAATTTTAAGTATTGAGCCCTGTTTATCTATAAAGTTCAAATTTTAAAAAAAAAAAACTCACTTTTCAGATAAGTTCAAATCTGAAACAATCACTGAAAATATGAACATATCACAGGGTGAAGATAGCTTGTGCCTAAACACTTTATTTCTGCTTAACTGACATTGAACATTTAAGATCTTTGGCTTTGGGTTGCAACTCTAGACTCTGGTAAATGCCTCCGAAATCCTAGAACACTGCTCTTTCCAGGAAACCGAGCTGCTGCTTTAGATTTGCAACCTCCCAGTCAAACAGGTCCTTTGACTTGAATTGGATTCCTTTCTCTTCTGAGACAACCCACTGTTCTTGGCATTAATATTTGTCAGTGTCTCTCTACCCTTAGTCTTGTCCTTAGCTTGAGAGCTCATTTCTTCTCTGGACATTCACAAGAGTCTGCCAGGTGTTTCTAGTCTGGACCACTTCAAGTTTGTCTGGACTGCTATTAGAGTGATGTTTCTTACACACAAATGGGATCATTAGACACAACCTACCCTACACATAGTTATAATTCTTTAACAACTTCTGAATGCCTCAGAATGGTATCCAACTCCTCAGCAAGATGTTCGAGGTCCTCTGAAATGTGGTTCTTCCTGCCTTTCCACCTCATCTCTTTCCACTTCCCTAACATGCTAGATATTATCAAGCAATAATACATAATAACTTATAATAAATTAATAATTAGTTAATAATATAATAATTAATAGTTAGCCTTTACTGATAGCTTACTATGAGCCAGGCACTGTTCAAAGAGCTATTAAGTTGGATTATCTTGTTGAATACCTTAGCAGATGCATTTAGATGACTCACACACAGATCTTAACACATACCAAAGAGCTTTACTAGTGATTAAGTCCTTTAATCCTCATAACAAACCTATGGTAGATACTATTATTACTCCCATTTGCCAAATGAGGAAATCAATGGGCAGACAGGTTGAGCAACAAGCTCAAGGTCACATAGCTCACAAATAAGGCAGCTTGAACTGGAGCCCAGCTAGTGCCCACTAAAGGCTGGGTCTCCCACAGTGATATAATGCAGCCTTTGGTAGAGCATGGCACCATCACACACTCTTCAGCCCACCAGGCCAACTTCCACCCCAGTAGGCCACCCTCCCCAAGGGAGCTGTATCTGCTCCTGCTTTCCTTCCTGCTTGGGAAGTCTGCTACTCTGCTCTATTCACATAATTCCCATCCTTCAAAGTCTACCTAAAAATCACCTTCTCCTTAAAAAACTATGGCCACCTTTGAGCCTCTCTCCTTCCTGTCTATAACCTATGGCATATATTGTCTACACCGAATATTTTGCCATTAAAGTTCTGTTTCATTTTGAACTTTGCTAAATACGATTTTGCATGGTTCTTTGTCTTAAGTGGGTTTTGGGCCTCCAACAAAATTATGAGCTCCTGGAAGGTACCAATCAGGTAACGTATATCTGAAATTTCCCACAGCACCCAACATTGCAATGGATTCATATAGATGCTTCACATATTCTTGTTAAATTGAAGTACAAAATGAAGTCAGGTCCCTCTTCCCTATGTGGCAGATTTACTCAATTATACAGTATAACCATATCATTAAACATGGGTTATTAACATATGCAAAACGGTACTCTGAATAAAATCTGAGTTTGCCCAATTATGTTTTATTTTTCCTGCTTAACTAACACTGTTCATTGGAAAAAACAGAAGAATATTAAAAAACAGAGATTTAGGAATAACATTCAAGTTCCCTTAATTAAAACCACTGAAATAGGCCTCTTTTTGATATAGCTGAAAAATAAAATTGGTTCTTCCTTGCAACTGTCATTAAAAATCACTTAATTTAGTTCTAATTTAATTTGTGTTTAGCATAATGTTGCAGATCTACCTTAATTTGGACAAATAGGATCTATCCACAGCACGGCAGAACCCCTTTGGCAGTACTCCCACATGTGGCAATTAATCCACTGTATTTTTGCTGTAACCTACTTGGCTGTGTCAGCTCCACTGGTTATTAAGGTGTTAATCAAAAGCTCATGACCGTATCTTGCAGCCACATGAAGAGGAGTGTTCCCATCCTTATCCACACAGTCAATTTCACCTCCTGAAAGAGACATTTTAATACAGAATAACGTAAGGATTCATGTTGACTCAGATAATATACTCACAGTGACCAAATGTTGATTTCATTTCTATTCTGTGCATCTCTGCTCTCAAGAACAAGAATGCTTTTTAAGGGAACAAGTTACCATCTGAAGTTGTAGTATTATTAAATCTGCATGGAAGGAAGTCTATTAGAAATGCTTTTTAAAAACCTTTCCACGTTGTCTTATTTAAGAATCTAAAATCTTACAACTAGATTCCCTCTCTAAATAAACAATGTAACCAAATGCCACAAAATGTATCTCTGAAGACATATTCAATTTTAATTTTACTTGCCGAACTAAAGACCTATATAAACCTTATGTTACAGCATAAGAACCAAAGGAATAGAGTTCAAGAAAAGATGTATGTAGTTTGATTATCTAGTTTAAAATATGATGAGTAAAATGAGTAAAAGCATAAACTATAAACTGAAAGTATCCATATTTATCAAAACTATCACATTAATTACCTACAGTTCTTTTAATAATAGTTCCATTTTATTTTATTGTATATTGCCTCCTTTTCCCCAAATTCTTATTTTACTATGTCTCTTTCTTTCTCTCCCCTTTTCATATATGTGAAAAGATATATAATATATAATAAATGAAATACAATTAGTCCATTAATTTATTTGAAGAACCATTTAGAAATAAGTTAAGACATCATGGATTTCACCTCTAAGAACAGTCTCCCGTATAACTACAATACCATCATACCCAAGAAATTTAACAGATACCATAATTTTGTGTAATATACAGTGCGTATTCTAATTGTCCCTGAAAATGTGCTTTATAATTGTTTTTTTTTTTAATCCAGGATTCAATCAAAGAGTCTGACAGCATTTAGTTGTCATGTCTCTTTAGATTCTTATCATTTAGAAAATCTTCCTGCCTTCTATGTAGGTATGTAGGTATCTCTCAAGTTATTGATATTTTTGGAGACTAAGCCAGGAGTCATATATGATATAGTGCATTCTGGTATTGTCTGGTTATTTCCTCATTATTAGATTCAGGCTAAATATTTTGGCAAGAATATCCCAAAGTTGAAATGCACTTCCCATCCCATCTCCACAGCACACATATAAGATCAAGCCAGTCCGTCACTGGATGATACAAGTGTTGATTACTTACAATGGGTACAGACCATCAGTTCGGGAAGATGAAACAGTTCTGCAAATGGATAGTGGTTATGGCTGCACAACTACGTGAATGTACTTAATGCCACAGTACCATATGCTTAAAAATAGTTTAAATGGTAAATTTAATGTTAAATGTATTTTACCACAATTTTAAAAAGAGGCTTGATTACTTGGCTAAGGTGATGCCTTCCTGCACTCTCCACTACAAAATGCCTTTTCCCTTTTTACAATTAGCAAAGAATTTGTGGGTGATACTTCCAAATTGTGCAAATATCCACTTTCCCAACAAAGTTTCCCATAATGATTTCAGCATAAACAGGGAGCACTCTGTTCAAAAGTTATCTGCATTCTTTATTCTGTGTGCTTATATTATCAATTTGATACACAGCCTCATTTGATTGTGGGCTTCCCAGGTGGTGCTAGTGTTAAAGACACTGTTTGTCTATGCAGGAGACATAAGAAACGTGGGTTCAATCCCTGGGTCGGGAAGATCCCCTGGAGAAGGGCATGGCAATCCACTCCAGTATTCTTGCCTGGAGAATCCCATGGACAGAGAGGTTGGGCAGGCTAACGTTCATAGTATTACAGAGTTGGACATGACTGAAGTGACTTAGCACTCATTTGATTTTGCCTTCAAATATTTTACTGGCTTTAACTTTATTTAATACATTAAAACATGTGTTTCAAAAGTCTATACTTTAAAAAAGCCTCATTTCTATCCCTTCCACTTCACCCTCAACCACATTCTATAGTAATTAATCATTTTCACTAGTTTTCGTTTATGCTGTGTTTCTCTTTGTAAAAAATAAACAGATTCTTTCATGCCATGCCTTTTTCCCCCCGCACTTAACAATGTACCCTGCAATTCATTCCTAGAGATCACTTCTTTGGATATCTTTCTCATTTTTGTATGACTGGTTTTTCATTGCATAGATGTATTAGTTAAGTAAACCAGTCTGGTATAGATGAATATTTAGGCAGTAAAAATAATTTTGCTATTATTAGGAATGCTGCAGTGAATACCTTCATGCAAATATTGTTTTGTATTTGTTGAGTGTATCTTCAGAACAAATTATTAGAAAGGGGATTTCTAGGTCAAAGAAATGAGTATATGGTTTTATTAGATTTTGCCACATATCATTCTCTAGGTGCTGTACAACTTTGCACTCATGTGAGCAATGTGTAAGAGTTTCTTTTTCTTCAGTCTTGCCAAGCTTTTGAATATATTCCATGTAATGAGTGAAAACTGGTTTCTCACATTGTAGTCTTTATTTACATTTCTCTTGTTAAGGAAGTTGAGAATCTTTTCATATATTAAAGGGCCATTTGTTTATCTTTTTCTATGAACCATTTGTTCATGACTTTTGCCCATTTTTCTAAGAGTGTGTGTGTGTGTGTGTGTGTATGATCTTTTTATTCCTTAATTTTTAAAGGTTCTTAAAAGAGTTGGGAGATTACCCACTTGGCAGTAATTCAATTCAGTTCAGCTACTCAGTCATGTCCGACTCTTTGAGACCCCATGAATCACAGCATGCCAGGCTTGTTACAAATATTTTTGTCCTAGATTTTCTTTGTCTTTGGTGGTTTACCCTGAAGAAATTTGTTTTATAATTTCTTTTATTGTATTTAGATTTTGCATTGTGGTTTTAAAAGTTTTCCCCACATCCTAGCAATATAGAAACTGACACATGTGAAAATATTTGCTATATGCATTACTGATAATTGAGTAAACTTTCAAGTATTTTAAGAGCCTCTGAAAATCAAGGAATAAGGAGGAATTAAGGAGAGGGAGGAATGGGGAGTGACTGCTAAATAGGATGAGGTTCTTGGGGGCAGATGATGAGAATGTTCTGGAATTAGATAATGGCGATGATTGTAAAGCCATATGAAGATACTGAAATCCACTGAATTGCACACTTTACAATGATGAGCTTTTACAGTATGTAAAATTTATAACCCAATCATACAGGAAGGGCCTGAAGAAAGCTAAAGGAAAAGGGGAGGGAGTAAAGGACAGGGAGCACACCAAGGAGAAAAAACACCATGTGTACTCTTGCTTATGGAAGACCAGGTGCATTTCTGCTTTTAATAAAAGAAAGTACCTAAGATATTGGGGCACCAAATATAAATTAGTCTAAGATTTTATTTCCTGACTATCTTGCTCATAAACAAATCTCTGCATCATTTTGGAAAGCAATTAAGTTATTGAATTATCAGTTCATGCTCTTAGATATCAGGTGTTTTAGAGTAGGTCAAATCTTCAGCTTTACCTCATTATCAATTATATTGAACTAAACTAAGCTGATGTTTTAAAACTAAAATATATCATTTTAAGATACTAATACTATAATGTTTGGTTTGTGTATCTAAACTACACATACACATTTATACATTCCAGAATAAGAAATTCAAAATCCTGAGAAATGTAAATATTGTATAAATGGCTTAGGTCTAAAAAGATATTAAACATTTACTTTAAATAATATTACTGAGAAAGTAATTTTCTCATTGTAGAAAATTTAGAAGATGCTATAAAATACAAAAAATAAAACCGAAGTCATCTATAAATTCACTGATTATTTTGAGGTAATCAGTATTAATATTCTGGATTTTTCCTTTCAGTTGTTTGTGTGTATGTGCATTTGTGTGTGAAGACATTTCCCATGGTTAAGATCATAGAATACAAAGAGTTTTGTATCCCGACTTCCCCCTTAATATTACATCACAAACACTTCCCATGTCATTAATTCGTTTCATTAAAATAACTGCAAATCTCCATGATATCAGTATTTAGAGAATTTACTTAGAAAGGCCCCAATTACAAGGCATTTAGGCTATGCCCAATTTTGCCTCTAGGAAAAACACAGGAATGAACATAACTATACATAACTTTATCCACATTTCAGATGATCTCCTCCAGCAGCATTTTCAGAAGTAGTACTACTGGATTGGAAGTATGAGTATTTTTCAGGCTCTTGATGGACACTGGGAAATTGCTTCTGAGAAAGTCTGTGCCCATTTGTACTCCCGTTACCAGTATATTTGAGAACCAAAAAGAAGCCGTTGACAGTCTTTTCAGATCTAAGGAAAGAACATTAACTTCTAGGCCACAACACTCTCTCTTATGATACGACTGTTATAAAATCTTCACAATAATAGCTGCATGGCCCTTCACTCTAATGAATCCTACTATGACCACCAACCCCCTAAGATTTATTCCCAACAAACAATATTCTCTCTAGTCAGGTGTGTTGGTAAACCAGAGTTAATAAATGAGATTCTCTCCTAACAGTGAAATAATTACAAATATGTGTGGCCTTTGTAGAAGGGGAAGATGTTTAAAAGAACTCCAATGAGTACATGCATTTATATAGGATTTAAGATATTTCACTCCACAGCCAAGACTTCAGCATGTGCCAATAAATGTACACATTTGGATTTTGCAACTTAATAGCTATTTATAAAATGGTAATCCCTTTTTGACTTTGTGACAGAGAAATATAAATGGCAGCTTGAACACAAATGCTGATCTTTCCTCATATCTTTGTTTCTGCAGCAAAGTATTGATTTTTAAAACCAGTTGCTCAAATATATAGACTATTATCATTTTCATAAAAGTAATTACATATCTTCATATCTACATTCTTAAATACACGTAAAAAATCTGGACGTTTCATCAAATTGTCAATAGAAATTATTGGGTGGGATTAAGGAGACACATTGATGGGGATCTCTTTAATAATTTAATTTTATTCTATAGTGAGCATGTATTCATTTTATTGGAGAAGGAAATGGAAACCCACTTCAGTTTTCTTGCCTGGAGAATTTCATGGACAAAGGAGCCTGGCAGGCAACAATCAAGAAAAATAATAAAACAAAATTAGTTACTGCAAACTTTTCAGTTCAGTCACTCAGTCATGTCAGACTCTCTGCGACCTCATGAACTGCAGCACTCCAGTCTTCCCTATCCATCACCAACTCCCAGAGCTTGTTCAAACCCATGTCCATCAAGTCGGTGATGCCATCCAACTATCTCATTCTCTGTCGTCCCCTTCTCCTCCTGCCTTCAGTCTTTCCCAGCATCAGGGCTTTTTCCAATGAGTTCTTCAAATCAGGTAGATGAAGTACTGGAGATTCAGCATCAGTCCTTCCAATGAACATTCAGGGTTGATTTCCTTTAGGATTGACGGGTTTGATCTCTACTGCAAACTTTTAGGGACTCAAGAAATAGCTTGCAATAATTTAAATTTAGAAGCATCCAATTTAGATCATTTTTATGCCTTGGGGACAGGCAGCCACTTGGTCTCCATGGATACCTCAGAGTAATCCAGGATACAGGTACCCATGTGAGAGCTGCCCACAGTGGTCAGCCTAAAAGGTCCACCCACGGAGCTGATCAAAGAGTGGAACCTCAAAGAAATCTTTGTCCTGGACAAACACTACATTGTTCATGTTCTGAACCAAGTGTTAGGGGCTCCATGTTTATCAGCCTCAAATATTCCAAAAATAAGATAGGAAAAGAGAAGAGTGAAAAATACTGGAAAGGATGATCTAGGGGATTTGAGCTGATGAAGTTTCTTTGTTGTCACTATAATTTCATGAGTTAATTTAAAACTGTAAAAATATGGGTAATTATCTTAAATTGTCCTTTAAAATATACTTCTGGAAAACATCATAATTTAGTAGAAAATAGACTACTTGTTATTCAGAAATATGTTTAGGACCTCTAGATGAATTAATTTCTATTTTATGGTCACTCCCAAAGCTTTCCATTTTCATTTGAAAATCTTTAACAGTTGCTTGGAATTCAAATATCTTTACTCTTTATTTGAAAGTTGCAAGTTAATGTTGGTAAACCAGCATTGATAATTAGTGAGGAAAATAAACATTTGTGAGTTTAGACACAGGCAGAGCATATAGGAAGAGATGATTTATGCAGCATTATCCAGGCATTCATCTGAAATTAGCTTTTCATTGCACAAACAAGAATAGTCATCTTATTAAGTTGCCTTGGAAGGGCTATGAGCCCAAATATCAAAAATCTCACAATGAATCATCCTAACCTATCCCTTGGCTCTTCCTTTTCAAACTCTATTTATTTTTAAAGCTTCTATGAAAAAAAAAAAAAAGCATCATTTTGAACTTTTGTAACCTGCTGAGCAGCATCTAAGGCAGCTGCTTGTGCAAGTGGCTGGATCAAATGCCTTCTGATACCAGATTATGTCTTCATTTAATTCTTTCCCTCTCTGGTTCTGACAACACAGCTTCAGATAACAAACAATGCGACTGAACAGCAGAGGCACTCTTAGTTTATTCACTTAAAAAAGAGTTTTTAAAAACGATCACCTTACCAAAACTGAATGATTGGGGGCGGGGGGAAGGTATTATAAAGAACTAATAGCCCTGACTAGAGAGCAGTCAGAGAAGCAGAGAAATGCTGCAAAAAGCCCAGATTATCAGAACAATTTAACAAAACAAACACCAAGCATGTCCCTCAGCAGGTCTCAGGACCAAGTGATGTCCCCATGGGGGATGGGCATTCAGGGTCCTGCCATGTAGGGATCCACTCTGGAGGATGGACACCAGGTCCTGGGACTGTGAGTCTCTGGACCTTTCCCAAAAGGAAACCAACAAACAGGAGGAAAGGAAAGAGCTTCCTATTCTTGTCCCTAAGGGCATGTTTTAAAAAATGTCAAATGGGATGGTATGGGGAGGGAGGAGGGAGGAGGGTTCAGGATGAGGAACACATGTATACCTGTGGCAGATTCATTTTGATAGTTGGCAAAACTAAATCAATTATGTAAAGTTTAAAAATAAAATAAAATTAAAAGAAAAAAAAAGTCAAATGGAAGAACTCACAGTTCTCACATGTGTAACGAATGCAAAGAATTGTTGGCTGAGAGAAGAGAATGCCAAATTATCCTTTTACAGGGATGCTGCTGCTGCTGCTGCTAAGTCGCTTCAGTCGTGTCCAACTCTGTGAGACCCCATATACGGCAGCCCACCAGGCTCCCCCGTCCCTGGGATTCTCCAGGCAAGAACACTGGAGTGGGTTGCCATTTCCTTCTCCAATGCATGAAAGTGAAAATTGAAAGTGAAGTCGCTCAGTCGTGTCCAACTCTTCACAACCCCATGGAGTGCAGCCTACCAGGCTCCTCGATCCATGGGATTTTCCAGGCAAGAGTACTGGAGTGGGGTGCCATTTCCTTCTCCAAGGCATGAAAGTGAAAAGTGAAAGTGAAGTCGCTCAGTTGTGTCTGACTCTTAGCGACCCCATGGACTGCAGCCCACCAGGCTCCTCCGTCCATGGGATTTTCCAGGCAAGAGTACTGGAGTGGTGCCATTTTACAGGGATGACTCAATGCCAAATACAAGCAACTCTTAAACTGAATTCAAGTTTTAAAAAAATTTTTAACATGTCATTGTTCATCCAGATAACACATTTGTAAATGAGTGTTTGAAAGTTCAGTCTCCAGTGTTAGTCTTCCTGAGTTCTAATCTCTGTTCCTCAACATATGTGCCAGGTATCCCAACAGAAGTGACAACCTCTCTGCCTCAGTTTCTCCATGTTTGAAATGGAGATGATAACACGACCTCTTTCTCATGGGGTGGTTGGAAGGATTTATGTGGAGTGCTTAGTCAAGTGCCTGGCACAATGTGAAGAACACCCAACCATTATCATTATATATAATAAGTTATATACTATAGCCACTATATTTTCAGTATTTTAGGACCCTGGACTCCACTCAACCCACAAAGCAAGATGCCAGGCCAGCCAAGAATAGGCTCTGAGACAAGCTCCTTGATCATAGAGGACAAGACATAGGGTCTTTTTCAGGTCTCATTCCCATTCAAAAGTCTAGCAAGAATTCTAGTAGAGAGGGCATGGAAATTTAAGTTCACAGGGTTGGTTTGTGAAAAGATCAAAGCAGCCAGCGGGCCCCCAAGACTGCTTTAAGCACACTAGCATGACACAGTTCTGGCCCACAGAGATGGACCTGTAGGAATGCAGTGCTTCAAGGTGAAAAGCTGCTCCTTCTCTGGTCTGGTCGCTAGTGCTTGAAATTGCTTCAACAGGGAACAATGCTTTTTAATGCCATCAAGCTAAAGCCCAGTGATTATATTCACATTAAAATTTTCAAATTGGATACCAAATAGCTCCCTGGTTTTGTTTATTTTTAAGGCAGTGGGCACTGTTTCTGAAAAACAATTGAGAAATATAGTGGGATGAGTCGTTGCTGTTTAGTTGCTAAAGTTGCTAAGTGAAAGTGAAGTCGCTCAGTCGTGTCTGACTCTTCGTGACCCCATGGACTGTAGCCTACCAGGCTCCTCCATCCAGGGGTTTTCCAGGCAAAAGTACTGGAGTGGGGTGCCATTTCCTTCTCCAGGGGATCTTTCCAACCCTGGGATCGAACCCAGGTCTCCCGCATTGCAGGTAGACACTTTACCATCAAAGCCACCAGGGAAGCCCTAAAGTTGCTAAGTCGTGTCCAACTCTTTCGCGACCCCATGGACTGACTGTAGCCTGCCAGGCTCTTATGTCCATGCAATTTCCCATGCAAGAATACTGAAGTGGCCCACCATTTCCTTCTACAAGAGTGGGATGAGGAAAGTGTGCAAAGGAGAGATGCCAGGGTCCCTCCCCACCTCCCTTGATTTCAAGAGAAACAGAACAATTAAAGTGGTTTTTCAGTAAAGTGAATGTCAAAGGCATACATACCACACATTTCAAACTAGAATTAATACATGTTGTACAGTTAATTTCCAATTACCTGCATTTGCTCACTGGAAATTTGCTGGGATTGCTTTTCTTCTATAGTTTCACTGAAGTGCTTATAAATTTCCTGTGCTTTGCTGCAGATATTTTGCTTCCTCAGCATAATTTCTCTGCATAGTGTCAAATGACTTCAGTACCTAGGACATACCTTGTGCATGCTAAGTCACTTCAGTCATGTCTGACTCTTCGAGACCCTGTGGACTGTAGCCCGCCAGGTTCCTTTGTCCATGGGGATTCTCCAGGCAAGAATACTGGAGTCGGTTGTCGTGTCCTCCTTCAGGGGATCTTCCTGATAATACCACTAATGCTTCAAGTGTATGTCATCCAATATTCTTACAGATGGCAGGAAGATAAGTCTAAAAAACTGACTAATGTCTGAGTTTTGAGATCTAGAAATGTGGGTCAACTAAAGATAGTTTAGGAACTGCTGAGTTTATGTGAAATGTTGGCAAATATCTGAACTAAACCTGTTTGGGGTTTTTTCCACATGTCTTCAAGATTAGCTAAGATAACAGAAGTTGTGCTAGCAAGGTCAGTGCACTCCCAGATTCTGGCCATTACCCTCTAATAGTAACATGAACCTTGATGCAAAGTGACACTCCCTAGTATTTTGGCTGCAGAGACAACCCAGTGGTTCAAGCACATCTTTATTGTAAGTCTGGAATATTACTAGATTCTCTGACTTTCCAAGGTCTCAATCAAGCCTGTGATTTTATCATCCTTTATATCATGCTTTATATATCATGCATCCTTTATACCTGCTTTTCTGCTGAGTCATCTCATTTTTCTTACCTTTGCCCAAGTAGCTTAGTGAGTTTTAACTTACGAAACTATGGTGGGTTTGAAAATTTTAAAATAATTCAGCTTTGCTGCTAGAAAATGCTTGATACTTATTTTTACTAGTTTCTGAGTAAAACATGCAGGCTCTTAAGCCTATATATAATTTCCAGTTTCAAAACTCACATGTTCTTTGACTAGGAATTGACTATGAAACTCATGGTTCTATGTCCTTATTCCTAAGCTGGGTGGTGATGACCTGTCTGATAAGGAGCTTTTAGCCAAGTTCATCAAAGGATAGTATAAACCCAAGCTTAATAAACACTAACAGAGCATTGTATTTCATATTCAAATAACTGACAGCCAAACTCAAGTCACACCAAGAAACTGTTTCAGTGACGACACTGTAGCAGAATCTCTCTTACCATTCTGAATGAGGGTTTGTGACCGTGTGAACCTTCCGTGGACAGCTGTCATGTGCAGCGGACTTTTACCATCTTTACTCTAAAAATTGAGAGAGAGAGAGGGAAAAAAACAAAGGGCAAGTAACATCAATCTGAAACATTCCACAGTTTTCAATAGAGTGTATATGATATTGCAGGTTTTTATCTAACATCACATTTTTTAAAAAAAAATTAAGTATAGTTCATTTACAGTGTTGTGTTAGTTTTAGGTGTTCAGCAAAGTGATTCAGTATACGTATATATGTTCTTTTTCAGATTCATTTCCATTATATGTTGTTATAAGATATTGAATATAGTTCTCTATGCTATATGATGCTAAGTCACTTCAGTTGTGTCTGACTTTGTGCGACCCCATAGACAGAAGCCCACCAGGCTTCCCTGTCCCTGGGATTCTCCAGGCAAGAACACTGGAGTGGGTTGCCATTTCCTTCTCCAATGCAGGAAAGTGGAAAGTGAAAGTGAAGCCGCTCAGTCATGTCCAACTCTTAGTGACCCCATGGACTGCAGCCTACCAGGCTCCTCCGTCCATGGGATTTTCCAGGCAAGAGTACTGGAGTGGGGTGCCATTGCCTTAGATTCTTATTGTTTACATTATATAACATCACATTTTAAAGAAGCCTAGAGAAATGGAAATTATTCTAGAGAAGAATTGCAGAATTTTTAGTTACACTGACAATTCTTAAACTACCCTGGTTTAAACTGAGGAAATCACCCAAAATGTTTTTTCATCTCCTGTGATCTACTAATAAAAGTTTCCTCCAAGGAGTTTTTTTTTTCCAACTTTAAAAAAATTTAAGTATAATTAATATACAATGTTGTGTTAGTTTCTAGTGTTCATCAAAGTGATTCAGTTATAAATATATATACATATATATTTTTCATATCTTTTCCAGTATAGTTTATTATAGTGTTTTTCAACTTTTGTCTGTAGTAAATTAAGAAAAGACAAATGATGTATTAACTTGTTTGGTCCTCTTTGGCCTAAAGATGACTAAACTGCTATAAATCATTGCAATTTTCAAAACTGACCTGCAATCCTCCACCATTATCTACATTTTAATTCCACGGGGCTGGGGGGGAGGGGGGAACACTTTTTTTTATTATCACAAAAAAGAAACATTTACTCCACTTAACTCATTAGGAATCATAGGATTAAGATTTAATGATCAGCTGGAAATGTGCTGAATTTATACATCACTTCTTTATCACTCAAGTTATGACGGCATTCTCTGACATAGGTTAAGCTAAAACATGGAAAATGTACAGAATCTACCCACTAGTCAGCACTGCACCAAATACCAAAGTTCTACACTTTTAATTAAGTATTAGTTGTTTACAGAATTTTCTAAAAACAGTAATACCCACAAAAACATTACTATTACTTTAGACATAAAGTACCCACAACTGCCTCTTGAGAAATTTATATGCAGGTCAGGAAGCAACAGTTAGAACTGGATACGGAACAACAGACTGGTTCCAAATAGGAAAAGGAGTATGTCAAGGCTGTATATTGTCACCCTGCTTATTTAACTTATATGCAGAGTACATTTTGAGAAATGCTGGACTGGAAGAAACACAAGCTGGAATCAAGATTGCGGGGAGAAATATCAGTAACCTCAGATATGCAGATGACACCACCCTTATGGCAGAAAGTGAAGAGGAACTCAAAAGCCTCTTGATGAAAGTGAAAGTGGAGAGTGAAAAAGTTGGCTTAAAGCTCAACATTCAGAAAACGAAGATCATGGCATCCGGTCCCATCACTTCATGGGAAATAGATGGGGAAACAGTGTCAGACTTTATTTTTGGGGCTCCAAAATCACTGCAGATGGTGACTGCAGCCATGAAATTAAAAGACGCTTACTCCTTGGAAGGAAAGTTATGACTAACCTAGACAGCATATTCAAAAGCAGAGACATTACTTTGCCAACAAAGGTTCGTCTAGTCAAGGCTATGGTTTTTCCTGTGGTCATGTATGGATGTGAGAGTTGGACTGTGAAGAAGGCTGAGCGCCAAAGAACTGATGCTTTTGAACTGTGGTGTTGGAGAAGACTTTTGAGAGTCCCTTGGACTGTGAGGAGATCCAACCAGTCCATTCTGAAGGAGATCAGCCCTGGGATTTCTTTGGAAGGACTGCTGCTAAAGCTGAAACTCCAGTACTTTGGCTACCTCATGCGAAGAGTTGACTCACTGGAAAAGACTCTGATGCTGGGAGAGATTGGGGGCAGGAGGAGAAGGGGACGACAGAGGATGAGATGGCTGGATGGCATCACTGACTCGATGGACCTGAGTCTCAGTGAACTCCGGGGGTTGGTGATGGACAGGGAGGCCTGGCGTGCTGCGATTCATGGGGTCTCAAAGAGTTGGACACAACTGAGTGACTGAATTGAACTGAACTGAACCCCCAACTGAGAGAATATATTATGTATTCTTTGATTCAGATATTATTTTTAAAACCAAAATGAAATTTATGTAACTGTTATTTTTCTAAGTCTCAGAAGAAATGTTTTCTTAATCCTGGGGTTAAAATACAAGATTTTAAAAGCACAAGTTCATTTTTGTGATGAAACTCATATACTTGTGTTTCAAAATGATTCTTTAAAAAATGCTACAATGGAAAGCAAATAATCACTTAAATATTTCTCATAGTGAACTACAGACTACATGCATCTGAATCATTCAGGGTTCTTGGTAGGAATGTGAATCCTGTGTCCTAGCTCAGATCTACAGAACCAGAATTGATTTCATTTCTAAATTTCACAGCACGCTAAAGTTTAGGAGCAGCTGCTTTTGACTGTGGACTGGAATATCTTATAAAACCACAAGGTTGAACAGAATAATTTTTATTATATATCCCATAAGTCTATTCCTTAGACTTAAGAGGAGCTATGTATAATCTGTGCCAAGGGAAGTTAGTCAAAGTTGCTGTTGCTGTTGTGTAGTCACTAAGTCATGTCCGACTCTTTCGGAACACTGTGCTCAGTTGTGTCTGACTCTTGGCAACCCCATGGATTGCAGCCCTGCCTGGCTCCTCTGTCCATGGGATTTTTCAGGCAAGAATATGGGGCAGCGGGTGGGGTAGGGTGGGTGTTGCCGTTTCCTTCTCCAGGGGATCTTCCCAACCCAGGGATTGAACCCACGTCTCCTATATTGCAGGCAGTCTCCTGCATTGCAGGCAGATTCTTTATCAACTGAGACCCCAGGGAACCCCAAGTCTTTTGGTAACTGCATATTGAGTGAAATAAATAATCATTATAGTGAAAGATCCTCAGGTTGATGGGGAAAAAATAGAAATATTAGGATCTTTTCTCTATCTTAATCTTGTATGATTATAGCCTGAATTGAGAAGATTTGGAAAGTAAAGAAAGATGGAAACAAACTTGAGACTTTACTGAAATAATATTTTTGGGGGAAAGGAGCACTAACTGAAAAATAAGAATACGATGCCATCACCAACCACAAAATATACAATGGAGGAGAACTCCTAAAAGCTATCTGGTTACCGAGTCTGCATCTTGGCTGGGAGAAATGCAGACAATTCAAAAGACTCAAAAGTCTGGGAACCACTTAGGAATGAGGATTTAAGACATATTTCCCTCCAACAAAAAAGTGATGACAGTCCAAGACCCTTAAGGAGAGAGAAAACAGTAATTGTAGAGTTGACATTCATTTGTCCCTAGGTGGTGCTATTTCTTTAAATTTTGCTCCAGTATTTTCTAAATTTAAGATGAAACTATAACTAATTAGCATTTAGTTAAATATACATAAAGCTATAAATACTTCAGTGTTTAGATAATACCTTTATCAATATTTAAACAAGAGTTTTCCATGCCTAGAAAAGAGTTTAAAGGCTAGAGTAACCACCAACCTGGAGGTTACTAAATTGTAGTCAGAGAGCCAAAGCAGGAGTCACTGGTTTCTAGGGAGTACAGTTTATAAAGCTTTCCCCATTACAGAGATAGTAAACACCATACCCTTTTTCCCTTGGAGTGATTGTGCCTTTGGTAAAGGAGCAAACAGAGATGCCCATTTTAGGTAAAATAAAAACGATGGCAATACGGTCAACGGTGATGTTTGCTTCAGATCTATTCTTGAAGATCTTTGCCTGAGCTCATCTATTACTAAGGCCAGTTCTTAGCTGATTCTTTTTTTTCTCATAGAGAGAGAGAGAGAGAGATGGGTGGCAAGAGATTGGGCATTAGGAGTGTCATAGCAGTCATTGTGGGGCAGCTTTGTTTATATGCTATAGGTAGAAAAGGAAGTCATTTCAAAAAGTCATTGAAAACCAATGAAGGTCAAAACACGAGTACTTTTTATTTAGCTTTTACAAGTTAGAATTAAGAATATTCAGGTTGAGACTAGAAATCCTACTGAGTTTCACTATCTGCCTGAGAAATTTTTCACACACGGGTGGGGGTGGTGGGTTTTTCTTTGCTGCTGCTGGTACTAGAACTTCAGACAGATATAAAACATTCCTTGAATTCTCAAAGGAGAAGGAATGTTCAATTCTCCCACTTATTCTAAGCTTTGCTTTTAGAAAAATATTTCTTCATTTCTAGTCTCCTTAAAAATTCTAGGTGCATTTCCCTACCAGATTTAGGGCATGGAAAATTTTGTTACTTGGAGTAAGAGACTCTCCTATTGACTTGACTTATGGTTCTGCCATGGGTCATGAAGCAAAACCAATGAGGACTAAGAATATTTTATGACAAATACCAGTACTCTTTCAGGGCAGTATTCACCATCATCCAAGAAAGATTAATCCTTGAACTAAACGGAGCATTTCAATTTTCTTGACCAATATCCTCAGAAATCCATTCATTTTTTCCTTCCACTTCTAATGCCTTCTTTCTTTGTGTGCTCAGTTATGTCTGACTCTTTGAGACTCCATGAATTGCAGCCTCCCCTGTCCGTAGGACTCTCCAGGCAATGATACTGGAGTGGGTTGCCATTTCATCCTCCAGGGGATGTTCCCAACCCAGAGATCGAACCTATGTCTCCTGTGGCCCCTATACTGGCAGGCGGACTCCTTCCTACCAGCCACCTGGGAAACCCTGCCTTCTTTCTTCATCCTCCCTCAAACCTTCTCCAAACTTAAATACACAGCTACTCCCCAGGAACCTGAAGGCACTGTGTTCTCCATGCACAGTACCCCTGTTGTCATGCAGCTCAGTGGAGGACAATAAAGCCTTTACAGCTGCGGTTCCCAACCTTTTTGGCACCAGGGACCGATTTCATGGAAGACAATTTTTCTAGGGACCGGGGTGGGGGTGGGAAAGATTTTGGGACAATTCAAGCACATTAAATTTATTGTGCACTTTATTTCTATGATTATTACATCAGCTCCACCTCAGATCATCAGGGATTAGACCCAGAGGTTGGGGACTCCTGTTCAACAGGATAATGCTAAGGTCAGCTGGAGGAGGGGGCATCAGATATAGTCAGAAAAGGGCTTCCTAACTCAATGGAAGAGCAATCTAATACCTTGGTTTGCAAAAAACTATGTACAGTCAAGTTTTTAATGGTTCCAAAGTGGGAGATGGTACGTGGTTACCTCAGACCTTCACCTCCCTGCTTTGCTCACTTCCTCTCCCAAGTTCCAAAGGACATGTCGCTCTTAGTACTTACTCTTGCTTATTTCAATTTCATCTTCAACCTCTGCAATGCAATTATAGAATAAAATTTGGTCCTGGTACACAGAAAGAAGAGAGCTGGTATACTTTAGAAAACTGTGATGGGCTTTAAGTTAAGTGATCTAAGGGCCCATGGGCAGAAAAGAATTGAGACCATAGGCAGGTGGAATGTTAGTGACCAGAAGGTAGGCAACCTGGCAATGGTGATTTCTGAACCTATCTTTCTAAGTCATATCCAGTGTAGCCATATGTAACTATCTTCTTTAAAGCTTAGTTTGAAAGCTTCCAAGAAGAGCCTTGAGATGCTACAGAAATAACAACGTGGTCTCTACTAGAGAAGAGAAATTATTTCATATTTCCTCATGTTCTTCCTATTTGCAAAAAACAAGTAAACTGTCAACAGTTTATTGTATAAAGTATTGTGTCTCTATTATTTTATAATAATTAAGCTCTCTGACATCACTATATTCTAAATCAAAGACAGGGCCATGGTCAATTTAAGCAAAATGAGGGGCTTTAAAATGCATGTCAGACACACAGCCTTTCTCTCATCTCCATCATCTTGAAATTTCTCATCAAGATGACACTCTTAGTATTTTGGGAGGACAGAGGAAAACAAAGTGAACATGTGAATAGGAATTGGCTACACTTCAATATGCTATTTTCTTCGAACTTTGACAAATCTAAACAAATACAAATTGTCTTGCAATCTACAAACACTTTCAAAATCCAAGGGCAATGTGGTGCAGAGAGATAACAACCTCCACTCAGACTGAACGGCTCCATGGAAACATTAGACGATCCATGCATCCAGAGAGAATCTGGGATAACTAATAAAGAGTCAAGAGAATTCATATGTAGATAGAGAAGATGAAGGGAGGCTGAGGGAGAAGGCTAGATTTGATTCAAAATCCCATTTACACAGATTAGATAATACATAAACACAAGTCTAAGACTTTTCTTTTTTTAATGGTGCCTCTTAAACTCTATTGATAATTAGCAGTCTACAGGAAAAAATAACTATTAAAGTAGCTATGTTTCCATGTCCATTTTGTGCAGGAGAAGAAAAGACTGCCATAAACTAAGGTACTATACTTAGTTGAAGTCCCTTATCCAATCTGAACTGGCCACTAACCAGTTATCTGGGAGAAGTAGGTATGTGTGGCAGAAAGTGGCCTTCCAGCTTCAGTATCAGGCACACTGAAAACATCAGTTGGCATGTTTTACAGAGGCAATGGAGAGCATCAGATAACCCTGTGAATCAATTAAGTGAGCCTGGTGAAGATACTTTAATTTCAATAACATTCCTTCCTTTGGAGGATCCACAGTATGTCCCTCAGGCACCAGAAAGGCAAGAAAAGTGTCACAAGTCTTGGGGATACTGGTGGTTGAGCCACCTCTTTGCCTCCTGTCTTCTCACCACCGTCCTCTAGGACTTTAACCGCACATGTTGGCTCCTTCCCCCACCCAGGTCTCTTTGTTGCCACTAAAGACCTTCATCTTACCTCCACATAGGACCTTGGATGGAGCCCCTTTACAAGATCTAGAACTCTGAAATTCTTTTCATCTAGTTTACTTTTTCATTTCCATCTGCATTCTAGCTTCACAAAGACACTACTTCTCCTGTTTCCTTCTCCTATCTTCTCTCTCTTTTCATCTCTTTCTTTAGTTCTTCCTCCTCCTGCTGATCCTGAGAGTAAAGAGCTGATCCTGAGAATAAAGAGTTACTAGAGACCTGCATCCCCTTCTCTACTCATGCTATGAGGTACTCTCTCCCTAGATGATCTCAGCATTTTCTCCCGGTTTCCACTGTCAATCACCTCTGCATGAATGAGGCAACCTATGCATGTTCTTCTGTTCTCCACTGCTCTCCACTATTGGTTTTCTTGTACTGGCTGTATCAAAGGCTCAATATCAGCTTCTCAAGAACTAAACTCACTAGTTTTACCTCCTACGCCTCCTCTTTCTCCTGACATCCTTCTTAATAACAATAATCATTTATGAGAGGGAGGGGATATATGTATACCTGTGGCTGATTCATGTTGATATATGGCAGAAACCAATACAATATTGTAAAGCAATTATCCTCCAGTTAAAAATAAATAAATTTAAAAAACATTTATGGAGTACTTCCTATATGGCCAGCATTGTTCCAAGTAATTTATGTGAGATAACTTTAATCCTCACAACGGTTCCATTTAGAAGATACTATTGTTTCCCTAATTTTACAGATAAACTGAGATGCACAGAGAAGTTGTTTATGACTATATATTTACTAAAAGTCAAGACCAGGGTGAGATTCTAGGCAGTCTCGCCCCAGAACTGGACACTGAATCATTATGCTGTACTACCTACCTCTCCTTAGCCAGATTTCAATTCTCTTCCATCTCCTGTCCAACCAAATCCCATTGATTTCCTCTCTGCAAATCCTCTCCCTTTGTTGACTGTGCCCATTCCCTGTCCTTATTACCTCTTATCCTTTTATCTAGGCCTGTTCTATTGACTTCCAGTTATCCTCTACTTGTCACCTCCCCAGGTCCACTATATCTGAATTTTTTTTTTTTTAATGAAAATAGCTTTTTATTCTTTTGGATATGAAAATAACACATGCTCATTGCATCACAATATGATTAAAACAATTATATTGAAAAGGAACTAAAAAACCCAAATCATAATTTTGGAGTGATAACTGTTGCTAGGATATTGATATGTATTTCAGATATTACTCTCTTCCTATGCACATACATAGATGCACACTTTCTGAAATTCAAAAACTGATCATACTTACTTAATGATCTTACATTTTAATATTTCATTGATTACATTGCCAATTTTAAAGGCAAATATTAATGTACTAGTATTATAAAAGTTATGACCAACCTAGATAGCATATTAAAAAGCAGAGACATTACTTTGCCAACAAAGGTCCATCAAGTCAAGGCTATGGTTTTTCCAGTGGTCATGTATGAATGTGAAAGTTGGACTGTGAAGAAAGCTGAGCACCGAAGAATTGATGCTTTTGAACTGTGGTGTTGGAGAAGACTCTTTGAGAGTCCCTTGGACTGCAAGGAGATCCAACCAGTCCATTCGAAAGGAGATCAGTCCTGGGTGTTCTTTGGAAGGACTGATGCTAAAGCTGAGACTCCAATACTTTGGCCACCTCATGCGAAGAGTTGACTCATTGGAAAAGACTCTGATGCTGGGAGGGATTGGGGGCAGGAGGAGAAGGGGATGCCAGAGGATGAGATGGCTGGATGGCATCACTGACTCGATGGACCTGAGTCTGAGTGAACTCCGGGAGTTGGTGATAGACAGGGAGGCCTGGAGTGCTGCGATTCATGGGGTCACAAAGAGTCGGACACGACTGAGTGACTGAACTGAACTGAACTGATTATAAAAGTATTAGTTTGCATTTCTCTGGTGACTGGTGATACTGAACATTTTTTCATAAATTTAATGGATACTGTATCCTCTCTTTCGTGATCTGCCTTTGTCCATATTTTCTAGCAGATTGTCAGATGTTTTCTTTTTGATTTTTATGAGTTCTTATATATTAAATATGTTAAATCTTTCTTATCATGTATATTGCAGAAAAATTTCTGAGTTGTTCCCCTTTTAACTTTATGTTAAGGTTTTTGCTTCTTTTTTGTTGTTGTTCTGTTATATAAAAGTTTAAAATCTATATGTAGTCATATAAACATATATATATATACACATTTTTCATTTTATGTTTTCTGTCTCTAGTGTTCTGTGGCCAGATTACTGTTCCTAAGCTTCAGTTCTGATCATGTGACCTCCGCAATGACTAGTGGCTTCCATAGCCTATAGAAACCCAAACTCCTTGGCCAGTAGATAAGTGCTCATTCTTGGTCAGGTCACATTTTGGCTTGTTCCTAACTCCTTTCTTTCATATGATTTGCAGTCTGCTCAATCACAATAAACTACTATTCTGAAAATTTGTCTCATATTTCCCCACTATTATAAATTAAATGAAAAAACATAAAAGGATTTTAATAGTGAATAGAGAAGGTCATTAAAATAAAATGATCCAATATTCTTGAAATTAAATCTTGGAAATTACAATTTTTCAAAAGCAGAGACAGAATACACTGGGTCTTTGATTTAGAATTCCTGTGTGTTTGGGAGAAGGAGAGCTGAGGATGAGAACAAGGTCACTTGGGATAAGTCAGGATACTCTGCTACAATCTGAATGCATCCAAGTGATGTAACCTGGATCGTGAAGGCTGCCTACAGATGTTCCTCTTGGTTATCTGTTAGAGTGAGTGAACTAACAGTTATCTAAAGTTTACCTACTGACACCTCTCAAACCCTTTGCTAATGCCATTCTTTCCATATGGAACATCCTCCCTCAAACTCTATCTCTCTTCATCTCAACTGATATCAATCTTCAGCTCAACAGCAATCTCCAGTTGTAATGTCCAAGCAAAAAGCAAGTCAACACTTCCTTCTTATGGTTTGCAGCATTTTATTAATCCCTCACGTCACTCATGGCATTCTGTCTTGCCTCATGATTATCTGAGTACATTATCTCCTTGCCATACTGTAAATTCCTTAAGGGCACCTTGGAGTATACACCCAGTATCAAACAGAGGACACTAGGTAGTCATCAGTCAGTTTGCTGAGTAAAGGAATTACCATTAAAATCAGATTAGTATCACATAATGGCAGCTACTATCTGGAGTGTACTCCAGAAAGGCATTTGTGAAACTTCTTGGAGGGTCACATGGGTTGGGAACATAACTGATATCATTAGGTTAGGCTTCCTTTTCATTCTCAGCAGCTCTGCTCTATCAGCTCAACATTCACTTCAGTATTAGAATCTGGGCCAAGTCAACATGCCTGAGACCCAGTGTTTACTCTGGTAAATTCACTAAGCAACAAAGGTCACATAACTAGAGTCAGTGCCGTGGCACCACGGCACTGGCACCACCACTGCTGCATAAGTTTCCACCGTGTGCCAGGACAGGATAAGGCTGTGAGAGTCAGGATGCTCGCAGTTATAATTTACTCCTTGTAATTGACAGCAGGTGCTTTTGCTCAGAGGCTCAATGCAAAGGTATTTAACACTGAAGGAAGAAGACTGAGTGAGTCCTACCTGGATGTTAACATCCGCCCCGTTGTTTACTAATAGTTCAAGACACAGAGCACCGTGTGTGGAGGCAGCAGCAAAATGCAACGGGGTGAACCCGCTGTTGTTGGGCTGGTTCACATTAGCACCGTAGTCGGTCAGCTCGTTGACTACAGCATCCTGCCCATTGTAGCAGGCCAAGTGGAGAGCTGTGTTTCCATACACGTTGATTTCATCGATCTGCAAATGAGCCCAATATGGGTGATGAAAATCACTGGAGCCAATATACTCCCATTTCCCACCAAAAGCCTACTAGCTGTGCTGGAGAAAGGAAATATCCTTCTGTCAGCGTGATTATTCAGAGCTTACTCTTGCCCCAGGGTGGTCATCCCAGGAAGGCTTTAGCCTGGAGATAAAGATCAGCAAAACATGAGAATGACCAGGCTTTAACTTGTGGGAAGATATTTCTCAGCTAGGTAAAGGGTAAAATGAAATGCAAACCTGTCTCAAAATGCCGTATACCTGTGGCGGATTCATTTCGATATTTGGCAAAACTAATACAATATTGTAAAGTTTAAAAATAAAATAAAATTAAAAAAAAAAAAAAGAAAAGAGCTTGAAACTCAATGGTGAACAGAAGAGGGAAGGTTGGGGGCTGCTCAGAGAGCTGCCGTGGGGCCTGAACTCAGAACCCTCAGGTTTGGCTCTGCTGTCTGACCCCTCTCAAGGCCAAGTTCTGGTGTTTGGGCCGTGTATTTAACCCCTACCTCTCTCCTGCTTTCCCCAGACAGCCATGACTCCTGTGTCTCACCATCACCATCTCAGTACGACAACTTAGTTTTCCTTTCCTCCAGGACAACCTCGCCACTGCTCCTGCCCTGCTACCCGAGGAGATTAGGGTCAAGTCAACTTCTCCAACTCAGCGTGTTTGTCCCTGCCATTTATTCATTCATTTCTGCTTGGAAGCTTCAATTTAGAAGGTTCTAAAGGTGGGATGAGGAACCCTAGCCAGTCTTTTAAAAATGACTGGTCAATATTTATCATATATCATATATGCTTAAATATTTCTCTATCTATGTTGATATAGAAAGTTGGTCTGTTTCTCGTTTTCTACTACTTAGCATATGCCCCGATTGCCCTTCATCAGTTGCCCATGTAAACTAAAAAAAACAGGATGCTAAGAAATGAGGGGTTTTCCCCCTCTTGAATTAAAAGGCAAACAGGATTTCAGAACAACAGAAAACCCACAAATGTACCGTGGGACGATGCCTGAATCATAGCTCACCTCCACCCCCAGATTCAGAAGATGCTTGACAACATTGATCTGTCCGTTGGAGGCTGCGGCGTGCAGGGGCGTATAGCCCTTCTTGTCCTTACATGTCACTTCTGCACCATGGTTAACGAGCAACGCCACGACGTCCAGGTGGCCTTACAAACAAAGCAGCAGAAAACATGGTTAACCTTCCTAGGACAATTTGACAATTCATTCCACCTGAGTTATCACCATCCTCTTTCATTGCCACCAGCATTTTCCTAAGCTATGTGTAAAAGCTGCTGCTGCTGCTGCTAAGTCGCTTCAGACGTGTCTGACTCTGTGCGACCACATAGACAGCAGCGCACGAGGCTCCCCTGTCCCTGGGATTCTCCAGGCAAGAACACTGGAGTGGGTTGCCATTTCCTTCTCCAATGCATGAAAGTGAAAGTGAAGTCGCTGAGTCTTGTCTGACTCTTAGCAACCCCATGGACTGCGGCCCACCAGGCTGCTCCGTCCATGGGATTCTCCAGGCAAGAGTGTGGGAGTGGGGTGCTATTGCCTTCTCCAGTGTAAAAGGTGGTTCATGGCAAATAGCCAGCCTGTCAGGTATCATGTAAATCCTGTGGGAAGAAAGAATATGATTCATATGTGAGCCTTCTCTTTAAGGAGATCCACGCTTATTTACGGATAATGACAAAGTCCTAAAAATATGTTAGAACCAGACACTAAAAAAATTGTGTTAAAATGAAAACAATGCTTTTGAAACCAATTGCCATTCTTCAATGAAAAGTCTAACAATGACAATTTGGTCTGGAAAAACTAAAGGAAAAAAAAGTCAATTAATCAGAACAACTCCATATGTTAAATCCCATGAAACTGCTACTGTTTCACCCTTTTTTGAACCCACAAAAATGGCACCTTTATATGGTTCAATTTCAAAGTGTTCTCATGAATTACTGACTAAATGGAAAACTAGTTTCAACTCTTGCTGGCATATTTTCAAGACTATTTTTCTTTGTTGTCTATTTTGCTACACATACAATGATAAATGTATCTGACCTTTATTTCCTGACTAAAGATTGTTCCATGCTTTAAGATCATTGCTCTAAACACTGTTGATAACTGAAGGGTAGAAGATGCGTACTGGCTTCAGAGCCTAGAGAGACAGAGAGAGAAAGACAGAGACAGGGAGACAGACAGAGACAAAGAGAGACTCTTCTTGGCTAGTGGTGATGCTATCTTAAGCTCTTTGTCCTGGTTTTGACCTTTAGTTCACAAGGACAGTCATCTCTATATGTTTCCCTACTTGCATCCTTATGACACACAAAAATATAACTTAACTTCTTTTAGCAATTTTATACATGTTTTAAGTATATATCGGAGAAGGAAACGGCAACCCACTCCAGTACTCCTCCCTGGAGAATCCCATGGACAGAGAAGCCTGGCAGGCTACAGTCCACAGGGTCACAAAGAGTCGGACACAACTGAGTGATGAACACTTTTAGCTATGTATCAGCCAAGAACAAATGCAAAAGGCCACATTCTTTGAGTATAATGTCACACTAGCTTAATGTATGCTCTGCCTAAACATCATCTGGGAAACAATCACTGGCTCCAGTCCGGCAAGGACCATGCAGGCATCTAACTTGTTTCAGTTAATTCAAAAGTCCATTTCACCTTGTAAAAAATGGTAATGCTTGCAAAATCTCAAGGTTCTGTTTTTTAAGCCCCAAAATTCACTCAGACTCATCTATACTCACATAATTTATTTCAGCTCTGCCCCAATCCATTCTTTTTCTCCCTACAATTACCATTATTGTTTTTTATGATAATAAAAGGTCTGTAGGCTTGTTTAAAAGGATTAAGAAAAAGCAAAAAGGTGTTAAAAGGAAACCAAAATCATCCATTTCCTTGAGATATTCAGTTTAATATTTTAGTGTTTAATACATCCCAGACTGCTTTTTCAAGATTGTATTTATTTTAGAGATCTTTTTTACAAAAATGAGGTTGTATGATTTAAACTGTACTATTATATGATCTGTTTTCACTTAACATAGTCACAGAATCTATGTTAAAAAAAAAAAAATACCGACAACATCATTGCTGTAGTTACTCCATACTGTCCCCTTGTGTAGATCATCCATAATTTACCACACAATCTCCTGTGTTGTGATGGGCAGTCAGAATGTTTATAACTTGGACCTGGTAGAATTCTGTCTGCTTTCCTAATTGCAGGATGTTCTCCAATCAGAAACACAAAGGAAAGATCTTAGTTCTACATTTCCCACAAGTCCACACTGAAAATAAACTCTAGGAGGGCTCTCACTTGTCGGGGTACTAGTGCCAACAAACGTGATGAGAAAAGCACAGAAACAGAACATCTGCCTTTGTCTTCTGCACCTGAGCCGGCAGAAACAAGGAGCAAGCCCCAGCTCTGTTGGCGGTGGAGTAACAGAATCACGCACAGTGACTCTAGCCACCTCTACATGACAGCCAGGATGCTGTCCTTTCTTCCTTCCTTTTTGTTTCTTTCAGGAGTATTTATAAATAAAAAGACAAATGAAATTTACATCCTTGCTTTGCTAGCCAGTCCTCCTTCTTTTTAAAGACTTTATTTTGCTGCCATAAAAAGTTAACATAAGCACAATTTGTGCAGCTTTCCAACCCAGATTGAAATACATTCAATGAAGTCCATGCCATGATTCATCTCTCCTGCTCTTTGTAGGATAAATAAATCCCTGACGAAGCTACTGCCCAACTAGAGTGCTCTATGCGTGCCAGTAAAAGGGACTGAATCTTAATTCAATTGGATCCCAAGCTTGACAAGAAGTCAGGCTCACCCAAGAGAAAATCTACACGGTCAGTGAGAGACTTGGAGCTTCATCAGTTCAGATGATCTGCACTTTGCTCTCCATTCATGGAATCCTTACCCATATAAGCTGCCCAGTGCAGAGCACGTCGATCCTTCTTGTCAAACGCATTGATGTTTGCCCCTTTAGCCAACAGTAAATTGACCATCTGAAAGATAACCAAGAAAGAAATCAAATGTATACTCTGTAATGGTGAGCGGTCCTCACCCTCAGCAGGTGATCTGGCCCAACTTAACATCCAATCTAAAGGCAGGTCAGCGATCTGAAGTTCAAAGTAGGAAGATACCTCAGCTAACCTGTGGCATGTGTGTCAGAGGGAAAAACTGAGGTGTTGTCTACTTTTTCAATTTACTGTGGCTCTAAATTTAAAAATAGGCAACTACCTAAGGTTTCTAAGGCCTCAGTGATGAAATTTAGGTTCCATGTGGGGCTAAGAGAGTCTGTGGGGAAGATTCTTATTCCAGTGATGAGGACACTCACCTCCACATGGCCATTCAGAGCAGCATGGTGCAAGGCTGTGCGACCCCCTCGGTCAGAGACATTGACGCTGCTCAGCAGGGGAATGATGACTTCTGCACACTTAACAGCCTTATTGGCTGCTGCCACGTGGAGGGGGGTCTGCCAGTTCTTGTCCCTTGCATTGACATCAGCTGAGTGCTTAATCAATACTTGTACTGCTTCCTAAAATAAAAGCAGAGTTTACAGAGGTCACGGACAAATGTTCAGTCAATCCTTACTGGGTATAAGATGCTTTACTAGACCCTCACAGGCTAGCTCAATGTAGACAACCAAGGTCATATGGGATGAAGACAGAGAGAGTGGCACAGATAGAGAGTCATTCTACCTCTTTTCTTTTAGGCCAAGAGTGCCAGCACAACTCCAAACCCAATAAAACTTCCAAAGGTTTCCGTTCAAAGCATAAGCTTTCCTTAGGCCAAAGAGACCATGACTAAAAATAAAGTAATGACTATTAAATATTCCTTGAGCCTATTTTAGTGTGAAATGAGTACATGCATTTTTTATAAGCATTCACATGTATTTTTATTATATATTTATTTATTTGGGCCATGTGATGCAGAATGTGGTATCTGACCAGGGATCAAACTCATGCCCCCCGTTATTAGGACTGCAGTCTTAACCAGGAAAGTCCCTGTACATGTATTATTAATACTCACTTACTATGTGAAAAACACTACTACAACTATGGAAGACTGAAGGAAACATTAATCAGGCTCTAATCTAAAAAATCCCCTGGAGAAGAAAATGGCAACCCACTCTAATATTCTTGCCTGAAAAATCACATGGACAGAGGAGCCTGGCAGGCTACAGTCCATGGGGACACAAAGAGTTGGACATGACCAAGCACACACATATACAGACACATACACCACAGACCCTAAAATCTAGGTGAGTAAACAATAAAAGAAAAGCTAGATCACAATATAAGTGTGAAGAATTAAATAAGAGAAAAATAGTATTTTTACCAATTTTCATCTCAAAAATTGTGCAGTATGTAGATGTACAATTGTGATATGCAAAGAAAATATTGGAACATTTATTTAAATTTTATTTCTTTAAAAAGGAAAGCATTTTAACTGGTATTTAACTTCCAGCTAGATGTCTTGTTGTTGTTCAGTCCCTCAGACGTGTCTGATTTCTTTGCAAACCCATGGACTGCAGCACACCAGACTTCCCTGTCTTTCACTATCTCCCAGAGTTTGCTCAAACTCGTGTCCATTGAGTTGATGATGCCACTGAACCATCTCATCCTCTGTCACCCCTTCTCTTCCTGCCCTCAGTCCTTCCCAGCATCAGGGTCTTTTCCAATGAGTCGGCTCTTCACATCAGGAAGCCAAAGTATTGGAGCTTCACATTCAGCATTAGTCCTTCCAATGAATATTCAGGGTTGATTTCCTTTAGGATGGACTGATTTGATCTCCTGGTTGTCCAAGGGATTCTCAAGAGCCTTCTCCAGCACCACAGTTTGAAAGCATCAGTTCTTCAGTGCTCAGCCTTCTTTGAGTACACTGAAATGCACAGTGATAGGAATTCCTTGCTGGTCCAGTGGCAAGGACTGCACTCCCAATGCAGGGGGCTTGGGTTTGATCTCTGGTCAGGGAGCTAGATCTCACGTGCTGCAACTAAAGATTCTACATGTTGTAGCTAAAGATCCCACATGCCACAATTAAGACCTGGTATAACCAAATAAATACTATAAATAAATTTTTTTTAAAAAGACACAGTGATAACCTACCAAGTCCATATACAGATTGTAATCTGTTCCTTAAACTAAAACACCCAAAGATGTTTAAGATTTATGCAAGGAATCCACAGATTAAAGATGATAATAACCAATGCAATCATAAATCATGTGAAAGTCACAGAGTTGACGCCTCTACTCTGAGTAAAAGTTTTCTATTACCCACATTACAAGGTAAAAGTAATGACAAATTTAATCAGATCTGACAAGAGCTTGGCCCAAACAGAGAAATCATCAGAAGTCTATTATCTATATGGTTATTTAAGACTATGACAAATGAAAAGCCTCTCCCTAAGTACACTGCCTTGAAATATTAGCTAAGATAATAGTTCTTACATATAATTTATAAATAAATGAGATGCATACTCTGAGGACACATGCTGAAAGTTTTGCAGATACATGGCCAAAAAGTGCTGGAGATAACCATTTCAAAGCAATACTAATATTCTTTTCACACAGCAAAATAACAATACATACTGTCACTTTAATACCTTTGCCATGTATATTATTTTACTAATCTTGTATCGATTCCTGCTTTGCATTAAATATTATGTAAATTCAGGATAGACATTTTACAAATTTATACTATAAGGCCAATTCATGAGAAACTTGTTTTTTAAAGGTAACACGATGTGATTGCTTTTAGAGTAACTCTGACTAGGTGACTGAGATATTACCTAAGAGAGGCCCGACTTTTAAATGAATATTTAAGAATGATTTGCATTGTATACACAGCAATAGTTTAAGCAAAGAAAATATACATGCCAGTTATAGTTTTTACATAAGTGCTTTTATAGTTTAGGAGAGGAAAAACTGTATTCTTAAGTAAACAATACTGCTAAAAATATTTTAATCACAGATATGTCTTGGTTTAGTTTTGTAAATAAAGTTTTACTAAAACACAGCCTCATTTATTTGCTTACATATTATCTATTTGCTTTAAACTGTAATAGCAGAATTGAGTATTCACGACAAAACTACATGCAGCCATCAAAGCCTAAAAATATTTACTGTCTCTACTTGTGGGCTTCCCTGGTGGCTCAGCAGTAAAGAATCTACCTGCAATGCAGGAGATGTGGTTTGGATCCCTGCGTAGGGAAGAACCCCTGTAGAAGGAAATGGCATTATTTCCAAGAAGGAATTATTCTTGCCTAGGAAATCCCATGGACAGAGGAGTCTGGTGGGCTACAGTCCATGTGGTTGCAAAGAGTCAGACATGACTTAGTGACTAAACAACAACAATCTCCCCGTTTACTGAAAAGGTTTGCAGACCACCTGGCCTAGCTCCCTGTTTGAACTGTCACAAAGTACAATCAAATCTGCTTAAAATCAAATTTTATTGTCTACTAGTACAAAAAAATACTGTGCTAAGTCCAAATAGTCTTGTAAAGGAGGGCAGGTCCTATGTCAACATTCACAGGTCTCTGAGTTCAGCCCCTGCTATGCAGTGGTGGGTCTATAGTGAGTTTTGTGGGGAAGGTTTTGTGGGGCCAAACACACTTACATCGCTCTGCATAATAGAGTGAGAAGCATTGAGAGCTTGGCAGGAAAGTAGAGATGAGGACAGATTGAAGAGAGGACATGGGCCTGCAACCTTGGGCAGAGGTGTACATCTGTGTGGAAACAGAGTAAACAGGCCGAGAGGGAAGAGAAGAACCCCAATGAAAGCATCAGGCGCAGGCTTGTGGACCCAGACAACCAAAACTTGTATCTCCAGGAATTCTGTGGAATCTTTTGGAGAATATTAGACTTTGTACAAGGTGTGGTATGTAGTTTCTAGTCAGTCGTATCTGTTTAGAAGGCTAGGTGCCCTGACCAACAACTGGGTTATACCTAAAAATTTATAAGGAAAAGGTTCAAGTTCATTGATCAGACAGAGAGGAAAAAAAAAAAAGAATTGGGTTGACTCTAATATATTTCGTTTCATGTGAACTTTAGGTAATTTTCACGTGAGTGCTCATTTTACCTTGATCAAGACTATCCCCAAGAATAAGTGATCAAGACCATCCCCCCCAAAAAAAGAAATGCAAAAAGGCAAAATGGTCGTCTGAGGAGGCCTTACAAATAGTTGTGAAAAGAAGAGAAGCTAAAGGCAAAGGAGAAAAGGAAAGAAATACTCATCTGAATGCAGAATTCCAAAGAATAGCAAGGAGGGATAAGAAAGCCTTTCTCAGTGATTGGTGCAAAGAAATAGAGGAAAACAATAGAATGGGAAAGACTAGAGATCTCTTCAAGAAATTTAGAGATATCAAGGAAACATTTCATTCAAAGATGGGCACAATAAAGGACAGAAATGGTATGGACCTAACAGAAGCAGAAGATATTAAAAAGAGGTGGCAAGAATATACAGAAGAACTATACAAAATAGATCTTCATGACCCAAATAATCACAATGGTGTGATCACTCACCTAGAGCCAGACATCCTGGAATGTGAAGTCAAGTGGGCCTTAGGAAGCATCACTACAAACAAAGCTAGTGGAGGTGATGGAATTCCAAAAGATGATGCTGCAAAAGGGCTGCACTCAATATGCCAGCAAATTTGGAAAACTCAGCAGTGGCCACAGGACTGGAAAAGGTCAGTTTTCATTCCAACCCCAAAGAAAGGCAATGCCAAAGAATGCTTAAACCACTGCACAATTGCACTCATCTCACACCCTAGCAAAGTAATGCTCAAAATTCTCCAAGCTAGGCTTCAATAGTATGTGAACCGTGAACTTCCAGATGTTCAAGCTGGTTTTAGAAATGGCAGAGGAACCAGAGATCAAAATGTGAACATCTGTTGGGTCACAGAAAAAGCAGGAGCGTTTCAGCTCATCTACTTCTGTTTTATTGACTATGCCAAAGCCTTTGACTGTGTGGATCACAACAAACTGTGGAAAATTTTTCAAGAGATGGGAATACCAGACCACCTTACCTGCCTCCTGAGAAATCTGTATGCAGGTCTAGAAGCAACACTTAGAACCGGACGTGGAACAACAGACTGATTCCAAATACGAAAAAGATTATGTCAAGGCTGTATATCGTCACCCTGCTTATTTAAGTTATATGCAGAGTACATCATGAGAAACGCTGGGCTGGATGAAGCACAAGCTGGAATCAAGATTGCTGGAGAAATATCAATAACCTCAGATATGCAGATGACACCACCCTTATGGCAGAAAATGAAGAGGAACTAAAGAGCCTCTTGGTGAAATTGAAAGAGGAGTGAAAAAGCTGGCTTAAAGCACAACATTCAAAAAACTAAGATCATGGCATCCAGTCCCATCACTTCATGACAAATAGATGGGGAAATAATGGAAACAAAGCAGACTTTATTTTCTTGAGCTCCAAAATCACTGCAGATGGTGACTGCAGCCGTGAAATTAAAAGATGCTTGCTCCTTGAAAGAAAAGCTATGACCAACCAAGACAGCGTATTAAAAAGCAGAGACATTACTTTGCCGACAAAGGTCCGTCTAGTCAAAGCTATAGTTTTTCCTGTAGTCTTGTATGGATGTGAGAGTTGGACTATAAAGAAAGCTGAGCACCGAATAATTGATACTTTTGAACCATGGTGTTGGAAAAGACTCTTGAGAGTCCTCTGGACTGCAAAGGAGATCCAACCAGTCAATGCTCAAGGAAATCAGTCCTGAATATTCATTGGAAGTACTGAAGCTGAAGCTCCAATACTTTGGGCACCTGATGCGAAGAACTGACTCACTGGAAAAGACCCTGATGCTGGGAAAGATTAAAGGAAGGAGGAGAAGGGGACGACAGAGGATGAGATGGCTGGATGGCATCACCAACTGGATGGACATGAGTTTGTGCAAGCTCTGGGAGTTGGTGATGGATAGGAAAGCCTGGCTAGCTGCAGATGATGGGGTTGCAAAGAGTCGAACATGACTGGGCAACTGAACTGACTGACTTTTGTACCAACACTCACTTTCACAGCTCACAGACATCTAGAATGACCACTACATTTATTTCTCCACTTTTATGAAATGTTTCAACTTTGCCATTTTTCATTTTTTTAAAATATCTACCAAGGTAATGAATTGCAGTTTCACCTTACTTGACAAGAAGGGACTCTATCAAGGAATGCTTAGTTATACAAAGGAGGGGTTCTTGGTTGATTTCCAAGGATTAACCCTTTTTTATTGGGAAAGACCATGATGGACTCATTGGGAAAGACCCTGATGCTGGAAAAGATTGAGAGCAAGAGGAACAGAGGGCAGCAGTGGATGAGATAGTTAGACGGCATCACTGATTGAATGGACATGAGTTTGAGCAAACTCAAGGAGATGTGAAGGACAGGGAAGCCTGGTGTGCTGTAATTCATGGGGTCACAAAGAGTTGGACATGACTTAGCTACTGAACAACCCATTTCTGAAATGAAAACGCAAGTAGTAAAAAATGGCTATGGAATCAAATGCACAGAGATACAGGATACAGAATTAGAAAAGGTCTCAAGGGTCATCTGGACTGACCCTCATTTGACAGGCAGCTTCATTTTATAGTCATGATGGCTAAAGATGGTTTGCCAGCCTGGCTGTCTTAAGGGACCCTGCATTTTCTCCTAGCCCAGAGCTTACTCAGTGGACAGTACCAGGCAAGTATCCTGACATAAATACTCTTAAATGTTAATTCTCCCTTACTTATTTACATTTTAAATTCTGAAGTTTTAGCCTGCAAAAATGGATGCATGCATTTAATATAAATGTAAAGTAATATTTTCACAAAAATGAAGCTTTGATTTAAAAAGACTATAATTCCTTTTTTTAAAGTTGCATTTTTATTTCAAAAATGTTAACTTGAAAGCATTTTACCTTGAAGAGGAAGTAATTCTATGGTTATCGAGGGAATCAATGATTTTTGTAATCAAAAGAAGTCTTTTTCCTGTATTACCCACTGGCTAAAAAATTACAGCTAGGAGTTTGTTCTGACAGAAATTTACTAGGTGAAAAAGAAGCTATGTGGGGAATGGGAAGCTGAACACTTTCTGAACCAAGAAAGGATACTTAAACAGTGCTTCTCAAACTAGTTGCGGTGAAGGACAAGTTTTTTTAAATTATTTCAAATTCCTCATGCATAATTAGAATAACAAAATGAAAAAAAGATGAAGATACAAATTATAAACTCAGTTATTTTCTTATTAAGTTTCGCAGCCATGAAATTACTTTATCAAATTTTTCTAAAAGTTTCTGAATGCTCACTCAAGTCACCACAGGAAAGACTAAATCTCAGACTAGTCACAAGCCACACTGTGAGTGGTGCTGTTTCAAAGCCTTGGTTTCTTTTTTAATGAACAAGAATGTGTAAGGATGCTGGCATTCCTCCTGAGGGGAACACTCGGCCTTAGGACTGCAGGCCTTGTTGGATGACACTCCACGGTAGGCTCTCCTATTTGAGATACAGAAATAGCAGACAGAGGGAGGAACTGTCATGGGATATCACACATGGTGAACTGGAGATGGCATCTATAGTCACTTTATTTCTACTTTTTATGACTTTCTCCTTTTACAAAAGGTTGCTTCAACCCTGTTTAAGAAACAGAAACATGCACTTTGGCACATGGAAAAGATGAGAAGAAATAGGATACATGTGCCTTAAAAATGGTCGCCTCCAATATTTGTTTTTCTTACTTTCAAATGTGCATTGCATTAAGTGGTCATAAATTACTCATGGAAAAGTAATTCTTTATGATTATACAGAGTCCTTATAGACATAAACAATGTCAAATTTTATAAACAGTAAGCTGTTTGGACAAAGGTCTGAGTCTCATGCAATTTTCTATACTGTCCACAAAGCCTGGCAGGTTTCTGGCACCTAATGTATATTCAATAAATTTGAGTAGAATAAATATATTGGTATCAGTTCATTTCAGTTCAGTTCAGTCGCTCAGTTGTGTCTGACTCTTTGCGACCCCATGAATCGCAGCACGCCAGGCCTCTCTGTCCATCACCAACTCCCGGAGTTCACCCAAACTCATGTCCATCGAGTCGGTGATGCGATCCAGCCATCTCATCCTCTGTCATCCCCTTCTCCTCCTGCCCCCAATCCCTCCCAGCATCAGAGTCTTTTCCAATGAGTCAACTCTTCGCATCAGGTGGCCAAAGTACTGGAGTTTCAGCTTTAGCATAAGTCCTTCCAAAGAACACCCAGGACTGACCTCCTTTAGAATGGACTGGTTGGATCTCCTTGCAGTCCAAGTGACTCTCAAGAGTCTTCTCCAACACCACAGTTCAAAAGCATCAATTCTTCGGCGCTCAGCTTTCTTTATAGTCCAACTCTCACATCCATACCTGACTACTGGAAAAACCATAGCCTTGACTAGATGGACCTTTGTTGGCAAAGTAATGTCTCTGGTTTTCAATATGCTATCTAGGTTGGTCATAACTTTCCTTCCAAGGAGTAAGCGTCTTTTAATTTCATGGCTGCAATCACCATCTGCAGGGATTTGGGAGCCCAAAATATTAAAGTCTGACATTGTTTCCACTGTTTCCCCATCTATTTCCCATGAAGTGACGGGACCAGATGCCATGATTTTCATTTTCTGAATATTGAGCTTTAAGCCAACTTTTTGACTCTCCTCTTTGACTTTCATCAAGAGGCTTTTTAGTTCCTCTTCACTTTCTGCCATAAGGGTGGTGTCATCTGCATATCTGAGGTTATTGATATTTCTCCCGGCAATCTTGATTCCAGCTTGTGCTTCTTCCAGCCCAGCGTTTCTCATGATGTACTCTGCATAGAAGTTAAATAAGCAGGGTGACAATATACAGCCTTGACGTACTCCTTTTCCTATTTGGAACCAGTTTGTTGTTCCATGTCCAGTTCTAACTGTTGCTTCCTGATCTGTATATAGGTTTCTCAAGAGGCAGGTCAGGTGGCCTGGTATTCCCATCTCTTTCAGAATTTTCCACATGAATGAATAACTAATTCTCTAAATAATAATATGCAAAAATTAACAAGACATTTATGTGTGTTAATGTCCCTGAGGCTGTACTCAAGTCCAGAAGAAATTTAATCTATTACTGTAAAATAATAATTGGTTGGGGCTTTTACCCTGTATCCTCTATTGACTACAGCAATTTCATATACTGTAAGAATTGTATAAATTGGTGCCTAATTTGTTCAAATTATTCAGATTATTCTTCTAAAAATACCACTATTAAACCAAATGTGTGCTTTATCATTATAATTATTATTAGAGTAAAATTATTCTAAGAAACAGTAGTATAAAGGGGAGACTTGGGGATGTGAAAGAATTCAAACTACTCAAGAACCAGTGGCTCTAAACTTTGGGAAGGCCAGATACTAAAATATTCCCAGACATTAATCTCAGGTCTCAAAGTATGGAATGTAGACCACAAGCATCAGAATTTTCTCTTTGAATTAAGCCCAAATTTCTGGGCTCAATCACAGGCTTCATCAGAATCACTGGGGGTGAGGTTCTAGAACATGTACTTTGCGTTTGTGTGTCTGTGTGTGCATGTGACTTTATTCAAAAATTCTTAAATTGAAGTATAGTTGATTTATAATATTGTGTTAATTTGAGGTGTTAGTTTGAGTGTTAGTTTGAGGCAAAGTGATTCCATTTGATATATTTATATATATAAATATAAATAAGGGCTACCCTACTGGTTCAGTGGTAAAGAATCTGCTCACCAATGCAAGAGACCTGGGTCAATCCCTGGGTTAGGAAGATCTCCTGGAGGAGGAAATGGCAACCCACTCCAGTAATCCTCCCTGGGAAATCCCATGGACAGAGGAGCTTGGCAGGCTACAGTTCACTGGGCTGCAAAAGAGCTGGACACGACTTAGTGACTAAACAACAACATATACATATGCAATTGTATGCGTGAACTGAACTGTATATATATATGCACACACATAATATTGGCTACAGAGTATAGTTCCTATGCTATACAGTAGGTCCTTGTATTTATCTACATGTAGTACTGTTAGAACAGGTACTTTTAACAAGCACTGCAGATTATCTGAATGCACACTAAATCTGAATACTACTCATCTACCTTCAAATAGGTTATAAGATGGTTATTTTCTACCCATCCCAGTTACAATCTATGTTCTATATGTGATCATCTTTTTATCATTATAAAAATAATTTATGGAAAGCAACAACATTCTAGTCTCCCATATAATTTTTCCAGTTCTCCTTTTAGCATTTAGCCCAAAATGACAGTGTTTCTTAGAGGGAAGGGAAAAACATGATGTTTAAATTTTAAGCTATAAGATGTTTTTCCTATTCAGATCTGGAAAACATCTTTATACCTGTTGGACATTTGTCTGCACAGATACAAAAATAGATAGGCTTTATAAGTTGAACAAGTATCCCTAGGGATGCCCACGTGATGAGAGGGCAGCAGTGTACCACAGTGGTTAGGAGAACAGGTTCTCTGGATACACCCTCCTCCACTCATTGGCTGTGGTGTCTTAAGCTCTGTTGCTTAACTTCTCTGAGACCACATTTCCTAAATGAGGATTAATAACAGTGTCAGACTCAGAGCGTAATTAACTCAGAGGTTAAAAAGGAATAATGTACAGAAAGTGCTTAGCACATTGCCTAGCAAGCAGTAATTGCTCAATAAATATTCATCATGACAATACTAATTTGAACACAACATTCTTAATTCTACACCCCAAAGATGGGATACAACCATTTTCAATATTTCTAACCACAAAAGAGCCTCTGGGACAGAAAAGTGACAAGTTTAGCAAATCCTTTGGTGCAGCCCCTCAGTTCATTAGAGAAGAAAACACATGTGTGAAAGGCCAGTCACATTTGGACACACACCACAGTAGGCTCCATGGTTTTCTACTGGTTGTGTGCTGGCTGTCTACCTGCTATCTGCCCTCAACACAATGTCTAAAAAGGGAGACTTCACATCCACTTGAGGCCCACACAGAACAGGCTTCAATAAACATGTGTGGAACCCCCCAGGTTTCTTTGCATTTCACTCCTTTATACACAGCTGTTCTTTTCCAAGGAAAAACAAAAAAGCACCGAGAATTAACAGGGGAAATAATGTGAAATAATTTACATCAACACTCCAGATAATTCTCCCTGGCAGCCCAAAATCTTGCTCATGTATGTTACCTAGCATTGCAAAATAAATGTCTTTAACTGTTTGTAAGAGACTCTTCTATTTCTTCACAGCTGTGGGAGCAGTCAGAGAAAGAGAAGGTGATTGGTAGCCTCAGGGAGTCAGGAAGAAGACAATGCTGTTTGACTCTAATTTCCTGTTTGGTGTTGTCTCCCTGGGGACACCAGGGAGTGGGTGTGGAGTGGGGTGGAGGTAGGAGGAGGGTGGGGATTAGGCCAAGAAGGGAGTACACAACACAGCCTGGTCAGCACCAAGTAAGTCTTAAAAGATTTATCTCCACAAACCAATCTATTTGGAACAATTTTCAAGGGCTATGACCATGTCTTGATTTACCTTCTTGTTTGCAGAGGAGCTTCTACAATCTCAAGCATGGGTGGGTGTTTAATCAATATTATGACCTAATACTCCTATTGCTATAATAGGCTCAGGAAATGAATTCAGCAAATGAACATTCTTTTCCTAGTCACAGAAATCCAAACAAGAAATTTGCCTGATGGAAAGAAGGCTCAGAAATGTTGATGTACACTGATATCTCTGACTTAAACTGATAATCTGTGTTGCATGCTATTTTAGGAACTCATTCTGATTTTGCAGGATCCAGTGGCTTAACTTGCTTTTAGTGCGATACTCCCATAAACAAACTTCAAGTTAGTTTATGTTCCATGCATGAAAGATGGTTGCCACCATCATTCTCTGCGCAGTGTACTAGCTCCACGTCAGCAGTTTTACAGAGAATCAGGTCAACACAGGTTAAATGGAAAACCCAATCTTTACTGAATCACTCAAAAAACAATGGTTTCCTGGGCAGGCGAGATGCTAAATATACAATGACAAACAACAGGCATGCCACTCGTTGCCAAGAACTTACTGGCTAGACAATCTTTTTAATAAAACAGAATAACAATTTCAATAATAGTTTTATATTGTTCTTCCACATTAGCCAAGCTGAACTACATTTCATGGAATTCCCTCCACTGTATTGTTCCATCTAGGGCTGGCCCCTTGAGAAAGCTGCATGTTCTGGAAGGGAACCATGAAATTACAGACTGATGGCGTGTTGGGTGCCAAGTGCTATGGCAGCTTGGGCACAGGGCCAGTGACCAGTAGCATCATTGTGTTGGCACAGGATGGTACCAGGTTGATGCTTCTTCAGATCCTACCACATCTTCTTCAATTACTCCTATTCCGGGCCAGGCACATGTGAGCTCAGAGGTGAAGCACACAGCTTCTTCTGCAGGACACCCACATGGGCAATGCTGAGCAATGAGAGACAGATGGGGGTTCCAGGTTGTCCCTATTTTCCCCCGTTTCATATCTAGTTTTTCTTTTCAACTGCTGGCCCACAGTGACTTTAGGACCACACAGAAACCAAGAGGATAGCTTTACATAAATAAACAAACTTCCCCAGCAGCTCACACAATTGTGTACGGTCTAATTCCTATAATAAATATCTGCATTTATCATGGTGGTTCTCATTCCTTGATTGAACCCTGAGCCTTGAACCCTGAGAGGGATCAATTATCCATGCTTGAGATGCAAAGAGGTTTTAAAGACAATTTAGGGTTTATAAGTCTTTCAAAGAAGAAATGGCTTTTAATACATATTTGTGTAAGGAATATCAGTGTTTGCCAATCTAAGCAACAGACAGATATGCCCACTGAACTCATGTATCTTCTTTGGCAACTTCTAATAGTCAAACTCCAAAAGACCAGTCCAAACCTTCTCTGGTCTTCCCACCTTGAGTATGCTTTCCCCACCTGTTATTTAGATGAGGCATAAAGTAATAGCTTTTGAACTGTGGTGTTGATGCTTTTGAACTGTGGTGTTAGAGAAGACTCTTGAGAGTTCCTTGGACTGCAAGGAGATCCAACCAGTCAATTCTAAAGGAAATCAGTCCTGAATATTCATCGGAAGGACTGATGCTGAAGCTGAAACTCCAATACATTGGCTACCTGATGTGAAGAACCGACTCATTGGAAAAGATCCTGATGCTGGGAAAGATTGAAGATGGGAAGAGAAGGGGATGACAGGATGAGATGGTTGGATGGCATCACTGACGCAATGGACATGAGTTTGAGTAGGCTCCAGAAGTTGGGTGATGGACAGGGAAGCCTGGTGTGCTGCAGTCCATGGGGACACAGAGAGTCGGACATGACTGAGTGACTGAACTGAACTGAACTGAACTGAAAGTAATGGATATAGGATCTAATTTTAAAAAGGAGGAATGGGCTGTAGCCAAGATGGCAGAATGGGAAGTGCCTGAATTCACCTCTTCCCACAGGCACACCAAAACTGCAACTACTTACAGAGCAAGCATCCACGAGAATGATCTGAAGACTTGTAGAAAGGATTTCCCCAACAAAAGATATAAAGAACGGACTACAACAAGAAAGACAGGAGGGGCCAAGACGTAGTATATGCAGGACCCGTACACCTGGGTAAGAAACCCATAAATGGGAAGAATATCATGATCATAGAGGTCCTCCCCAAGGAGCGAGAGGTCCAAGCCCCATACTGTGCTCTGCAGCCTGGGATCCTGCGGCAGGAAGATGAGTCCCCAGAACTTCTGCTTTGAAAGCCAGTGGGGCTTATGTTCAGGAGAGCCAGAGAACTTAGGAAACAGACTACTCTTAAAGAGCATGTGCAGAGGTTGTAGCTTGAAAAAAGCCTGGGTCAGACCTACTTGCTATTCTTGGAGAGCCTCTTGAGAGGCAGAAGGCACCTGGGACTTCACCTGAGAATGAGGACACTGGTGGTATGTCCTTGGGGGAGCTCATTCTACCGTGATGTCAGCACTGGCAAGTGCCAGTTTAGAGTCCTTCCAATAGCCTATTAGTGCTGGGGGCTTACCTGCCCACTAGCACCAGCTCCACAGCCCACAGGCTGCACAGCCAACCGCTTGCGGAGCTTACCACATCCTCCAGTGGGCCCCCAACATGAGGTAGAACCTCACAGCTAAACAAGCTTGGAGCCAGCCTTGCCTCCCAGAAAGCTCACAATAATTGACCTGGCTCCATCAGAGGAGGCACCCACAGCCCAGATGGGGGTACCCCTAGAGCACATAGCTCTGGTGACCAGAAGGGAAAGTAGTGTTGGATCTCACAGGATGTCTCCTACATAAAACCACTTCTCTAAGATCAGAAAATGTAATTGACCTACCTAGTACAGGAAAATAAACACAGAGAATTAGGCAAAATGAGGAGATAGAGAAATATGCTCCAAATGAAGAAACAAGACAAAACCTCAGAAAAAGAACAAAAGTAGAGACAGCAACCTAACTGATAAAGGGTTCAAGCTAATGATCAAAAATGATCATTTTTTGATCATCAAAAAAGATGCTCAGTGAACTTCAAAGAAGAATGGATGAAAACTGGGAGAATTTTAAAAGAGTTAGAAAATATAAAGAAAAACCAAACAAAGCTGAAGAATATACTAACTGAAATGAAAGATACACTAGAAGGAATCAATAGTAGATTAGATGATACAGAGGAATAATCAGTGATCTGGAAGAGTAGTGGAAATCACCCAAGCTAAACATAAAAAAGAAAAAAAGGATTAAAAGAAATAAGAATACTTTAAGAAACCTCCAGACCACATCAAGCATACTGACATTGCAATATGAGAGTCCCAGAAGGAGAAAAGAAAGAGAAAGGGGCAGAGAACTTACTTGAAGAAATAATAGCTAAAAACTTCCCTAACCTAGGGAAGGAAATAGACATCCAGATCCAAAAAGACATCCAGAGTTTCAAACAAGAGGAACCCAAAGAGGTTCACATCAAGTCATACTATAACTAAAATGACAAAAAAATTTATTTCTAAATCACTTTGCTGTAGAGCAGAAACTAGCACAACACTGTAAAACAACTATACTTCAATAAAATAAATTTTTAAAAATATATTAAAAATCTAAAAATTAATAGTAAGAGAAAAGCAACCAGCTATGTATAGTAAGCTGACGTTCAGCAGAGACTTTGCAAGCCAGAAGGGAGTGGCACTATATATTCAAAGCAATGAAAGGAAAAAAACCTACAACTGAGAATACTCTTCCTGGCAAGGTTATCATTCAGATTTGAAGGAAAGATAAACAATTTTACAAACAAGTAAAAGCTAAAAGAATTCAGTACCACTAACCCAACCTTACAAGAAATCTTAAAGGGACTTCTCCTAGTGAAAAAGAAAAGGCCAAAAGTAGAAATATAAAAATTATGAAAGGAAAAATCTCATGTGTAAAGGCAAACATATATGAAAGGTAGATCGCTTATAAAGCTAGTAGAAAGGTCAAAACACAAAAGTAGGAAAATCATCTATATCCACAGTAAGTAGTTAAGAGAGACACAAAACAAAAAAATGTAAAACATGATGTTAGAAATATTAAACATAACAGGGGAAAATAAAAACGTAGGGGTGTTAGAATGTGTTTGAACTTAAGAGATCACTAATATATGTGTGTATATATATATACACATGCATATAACTTAGATCATCAATATATATGTGTGAAAATATATATATACACATACATATATACATGCTCAGTTGTTTCAGTTGTATCTGACTCTTTGCAACTCCATGGACTGTAGCCTGCCAGACTCCTTTGTCCATGGGATGCTCCAGGCAAGAATACTGAAGTGTGTTGCAATGCCCTTCTCCAGGGGATGTTCCAGACCTAGGACTGAACCCACGTCTTCTACGTCTCCTGCACTGGGAGGCAGTTCCTTACCAGCAGCACCACTTGGGAAGACCCATACATATATAAAACTTGAGATCATCAATATAAATGTGTGTGTGTGTGTGTATAGTAACCACAAACCAAGAACCTATAATGTTCCATGTGCTCAGTCACTCAGCTGTGCCTTACTCTTTGTGACCCTATGGACTGTAGCCCAGTAGGCTCCTATGTTCACAGGATTGTTCAGGCAAGAATACTGGAGTGGGTTGCCATTTCCTCCTCCAGGGGCTCTCCCGACCCAGGGATCAAACTTGCATCTCCTGTGTCTCCTGCATTGGAAGGCGGATTCTTTACCACTGAGCGAGTTGGGAAGCCCCAAAACCTATAATAGATACATATAAAAAAACAGAAAAAAATCTAAACACTCAATATAGGCATCAAATCACAATGGAAAAGAATAAAAGAAGAAAAAAAAACTACAAAACAACCAAAGGAATTAATGGAATGGCAGTAAGAACACACCTATCAATAATTACTTTAAATGTAAACAGACAAAATGTCTCCAATTAAGACATATTTGCCATCCTAACCCAAATTTCCAGCATTCAAAATATAATTATTTCCCGAGCACCTACAATGTACCAGGCTTGGGATACATCAAGAAACAAAACACAGATCCCTACTGTCATGGTGCTTACATTTCGGTGACATATTTACCAAACTCGGCACTTTCAAACAGAACTGATTAACAATGTCACCATTAACCCAGGGGGTTCTTTGCCATCTCACTCTCACTTGTTCCAAACTCTGTCAGGTTTACACTTATCTCTGCTTGTCAACACTCCCCACTGCTCAGAGGATACCCGGGATTCTGCTACTTGACCCAGCCTCTACTATCAGACTTACCTTCTACTAACCCCATGTTCCAGCTACATCCAACTGAACCCACCATTGTTCACAGCCATGACCCTTGTTCTTCAGCATGTTTGCTCTCCTGCCTCAGCCCTCTCTCCTTTTCTTGGCCTTGTAAACCTCTACACATCCTCTAAGGACTAGCTTAACTGATGTCTCGTCTTGGAAGACTTCATCTATTCAAGAAGACAGTTATTTGCTTCTTCCTCCAATTCAGTTATGACACTGTACTGATCTACTCACCTGTTTGCATCCCATCCAGACTGAGAACTCACTCAAGTCAAGGATGATGCCATCTTGGACCACCCCAGGCAGCCCCTAACATCATGCTGGGCACGCAGGAGGTACTTAAATAAACAGCTGTTCGCCCTCTCGCATTACAGCCTTTTGCTCACCAGTGAGAATCCCTAATTCAGCAGAAAGCATTTCTCTCTTTCTAGAAACTGGAGGTGCTAGATTAAATAAGATAATCACTCACTTCACTTCTGGAGGCAACAGCCCGGTGCAACGGGGTCAGCCACATGTTGTCCTTGGCATTCACACGAGCTCCTGGAACCAAACAGCACAGGTTAGAAGCATAATACAGTCAGGGCAAGTTCTGCTGATGCGAAGTCAGATGCTGTATCTTGTGCTCTTGTTTGCCTGGTACAAACAACACATTTTGTTTGTTTGTTTTTTCTTTGTATCAATCATGTGCTTTCTGGCCAGACAGGAGGCGATACTGAGTCCAGTAGAAGAAGCAAGATCATGAGTTTAGAATGTCACAAGAATTAGGTTAAGACTAGAAGAGAAATAGGAGAAGGCAATGGCAACCCACTCCAGTACTCTTGTCTGGAGAATCCCATGGACGGAGGAGCCTGGTAGGCTGCAGTCCATGGGGTCGTGAAGAGTCAGACACGACTGAGCGACTTCACTTTCACTTTTATGCATTGGAGAAGGAAATGGCAACCCACTCCAGTGTTCTTGCCTGGAGAATCCCAGGGCAGGGGATCCTGGTGGGCTGCCTCTATGGGGTCGCACAGAATCGGACACAACTGAAGTGACTTAGCAGCAGCAGCAGCAGAAGAGAAATAACAGTGTCTCACTGGGTAGGCGATACAGTTTTAAGAAAACTGAGATTCTCCAGAACTTTAGAAATATAGGTTCTGAAGAATGGAGAACTTCTCAAGGGTGTGGATATATGTATGTGTGCTCCTGAATATAATATATATTCCTGAATATAAACTATATAATCACATGCATTATTTTATTTTTAGTCATTAAGCATATTTATTTCACAGGGCAGACAACATCCTTCTTGACAAATTATTAGGGATGAGCAGTCTTTTAACAAAGGTATATTATATTAGAGGCCAGTGAGATGTCCAACAAGTTTGTAAAGTTGAGTCCTGATGAGACTTGATCTGGGCTAAAGGGATTAGCAGAAATCCATTTTATCCAAGACCCTAATTATTCCTCTGGAACTAGCCACATATTTCGGTAGAAAGAAGCCAGCTTCCATGGGAGCTTTTGAACAGACACCACATGAAGCCTCTGTGGGCTGTCACAACTCCCTTACACTATGGGGTGGGCAGATAGGGTAACACAGCCCTGTCTCCTCAGCCAAACTAGTCTGAACCAGAGCTGTGAAAACTACCTATTACCACGAACAGCAAAAGACCTATTTTGCTTCACGTTTTTGATCATACGAGTAATACATTAACGTATTCTTCTTTTAAAAGATAGATTGTTACAGATTTAGGTAAAGTCCCTTTGAGAATCACCCCCAATGCTGGACTCTCTTCACTCTCTGAAGAAAACTACTACTCTGAGTTAGTATATGAGATCCTGATTTATGTCTTATATACAAATATGTGTCCCAATATTTCACTGTAAACAATGCTGCTATGAACATCCATAAAATGACTCTATGCAAATGTGTAAGTATTTTTCTAGGATACATAATTAGAAATGGACCTTCTGTGTCATTGACCATGTACTTTTGGTTTTGAAGTTTCAACCCTTCAAAGTGTGCCAATTTATACACTCACAGTGTATGACTGCTTTATTTCCTCACATTTTCATCAATACTTGATATTATCAGTTATTTATTATTATTATTCAAGGAATATGCATAACAATCTCTTTGAGTTCTTCTCCAGAACTGGGGCCACCACTCAAGTGGAGGATGGTAACCTCAGGCTGAGCAGAAGATTCCTGGAGCACTGCCCAGTTGCCTCACCACCAACCAATCAGAAGAAAGTCACACAGTCTGCAGCCCTCACTCCAAATGTTGCCTTCCTCTCCTGTGGACCAGTGATGACCTATTAGGCCTCCTGTTTGGCCCCTGTCTGTTTCATCACTGACTGGGTCCAACAGTTTTGGGCTAAACTGCTGTTAGTACAATTGGAGAAGGAAATGGCAACCCACTCCAGTGTTCTTGCCTGGAGGATCCCAGGGACAGGGGAGCCTGGTGGGCTGCCGTCTATGGGGTCGCACAGAGTCGGACACGACTAAAGTGACTTAGCAGCTGTTAGAACAAGGGCCTCCGAGGTGGCACTAGTGGGAAAGAACCCGTCTGCCAAAACAGGCGACACAGGAGATGTGGGTTCAGTCCCTGGGTCAGGAAGATCCCCTGGAGGAGGAAACGGCAACCACTCCTATATTCTTGCTTGGAGAATCCCATGGAGAGAGGAGCCTGGTGGGCTACAGTCCAAAGGGTCGCAAAGAATTGGATACAGCTGAAGTGACTATGCATATCAGATACTTAAAATATTGCAAATCTGACTGGAAGAAAATGGTCTTACATTTCTGTGTTGCCTATTTAACAATGAGATTGGGCATCTTCTAATATGTTTGTTCATTAGCCACTTGTAATTCATTCCCTAAGAACCATTTATTTATATTCTTTGCGTATTCCCCCTATTTTTCTTATAATTTATATGTATACATTTATATTGTAGTTACTATTATTACTGTTTATGTTTTCTAAAATTCTAAAAAAAAAAAAGTTTTATGCAGATCCAAATGTGGCTTTTAATATCAAAACTCTTTTAAGGAGAAAAATGCCGCTGAGCTTGCTGGGTAACATAAAGCAACATACACCCCCATGTGTAACAAATACCAGCACTGTGTTCATGCAGCTTTGGACTCACTTGAGAAATTGAAAGCTAATTAGAAATCTAGGGAGTAGATTCAGTCACTGTGTAAGCCTTCCATTCCTCCACTAATCCTCCTCCACAAGGTTGAAGAGGCAGCTGCCAGGGAAACCACCTCTCCCAGAACAACAAAATTATTATGACAAAAGCAGAGTTATCTGAATGGGGACGCATATTTCATCAGTGTCATCTCGTGAGACTGGCTTCCTCATCCTCTTCCTCTATCGGACAGTCTTGTTTACATGTCAGAGGGAGATGTCAGATGGTTTGAGTTGAATATTTATAACTGATTTTTCTAAAGGAAGCTTCATGTTATTTACCTGCCTGTCAGGCACCATTGTGCACTGAAGGACACAGAGTCAGCATGTCTAATGATTTAAAGGCAAATGCTTTTTCCCCCAAGCACGTTTTTAATTTTTTTTTTTTAAAGCACCAGGTTATACTGATTCTCCAGAAACCAAGACCTAATTAAAAGTTATCAGGCATGAACTCTAAAATATCTTTTTTTTTTTTTTTAAAATCTTATCCCTACTACTGCTTGATTTTATTTTCATAGATAACAGGAGTAAAGAGAACTCTGAGCATATTTTCAGAGGCAATATTTCTGTTCTTCTCACCGTGTCATTTAGAAACAAGTAGGACAAAGAAAAAAGATAGATCAAATGACTAAAAATCTTACAGGCCAGCGAGAACAGGCCAGCCAATGTTTGGCTTTTAATTATAGAAATAAATATGAAAGAAAGATCACATGAAATATGATTATAATACAGTGAGATCAGCTTGCTATTGATTTTTTAAAAACAAACACTGTCCTGCAAAGCAATGACCTAAGAAGAGTATATGATAATTCCAAATATGTGGCAATTGCTCAAAACATTTTAAAAATTCCCCTTGGAGTTGCCTTTGGGGCCAGTTTATATGCCTATCAGCAAATGGCCCATTACTTTATAATCACACTGCACTGGAGACCAAAATCAGCATTGCCTCATTTAATTACCCCTCTTTTTCTAGACGCCCCCCAAAAATCAAATCCAACCTCAAAGGATGAATATTTGTTATGCATGAAAGAATCAAAAAAATGACCTGCCACCAGCTCTGGAGGCAATTTGCATTGGGAGTGGTAATCACATTTTGAAAAATCACAGGAAATAATTTCATAGCAATACCACTTGTTTGGTGGCCTACATTCTAATTTATTTATTTTTTTAATTAATAGTTACAACTCACAAACACTCACATGTTACAGGGTGTGTACTCCCAGTTTTCTTCCTTCAGCTCAGAACTCTCTCTCTAACCCTGTGTGTTTCCAGAATTTCTCTACAAGGTCTTGTTACTATGGCTGTTTCTCTGTGTGCTCTGCTCCCTATATCTCAACACTAGTCTCTTAACTCTTAGCTACTGATTGGTTCACACTGATCTCATTCATATATCTCCAGGAAAATGATTTAGCAAGCTCTTGACCTTCTCTCTGCCTTAATCCTGACTCAGTCAGTTCCAAAACAGAAGCTACAAGCAGGTGGTGAAAATAAAGCCAGAAGCAGTTATAAGAAGAGGAAATCTGCAAGGCCTGAATTCCTTGCTGTCTACTCAGAGACACTCAGGGTTCCATCTGCCTAGCTAACAAAAGATAATGTCAGTAGGAATTTAGTGGGCTTGAGTTACACTATGCTCTGTAAGTTAATACAACAATGAAGAACACAGCTGTAATGGGAGATTCTGGCAAAGTCAAATGATTTGTCCAACATGGGAATAATTAGCACCTCATTCATTATTAAACTGGAAAACAATTTGGTTGGATTCCCTAAAGGGTCAACTGCCAGATGTAAGTCTAGAGATGAAATCACTGCTCTTGCAATGATATTTGTTTAGGAATATACTACACAAAATGAATAAAGACCTTTCAGGGAAATTAAAACCATGAGAATTCCAAGAGTTTGCTAAGCTTCCACAGTTGAGTAAAATTCCTAAAGAACCTTCACAACTCTCTTCCGTATCCTAAGTCTTCCTAATTTGATGGGGGAAGGAGGAAAAATTCCATAGCATGTGCCACCTAAAATTATACTAGAGGCATTAATAGCTCAGTGATTCTTCCAAGATGACTGGGCTAAGGAAACAGGTGTACAGATCAAGAGATACAGAACAGTTTCTCCTGGCTCTGAATGAGCCCTGTTTAAAAGAGGCTGGGGTGCTCCATGCCCACATAAAGGAAAGGTGAAACCAAGTCTCTTGATTATCAGACCCTAGATGCCTGGGAAAAAATAGATGGGTCACCTCCATGCTGAAGAATTAAAACATTTCCCTTCAAATGTAGAAAAACAAACAAACCAACACGCAAAAAAAGCATAGCTGGTGATATAAGACAAAGTTCTAAATTTGCACAGTCATGAACCAAACATTCCTCTGAGAACCCTGAGCTGTGTTTTAAAACAACACTTAGAAGGTAGGTAGAGCTTGCTGGGATCATTAGGTCTCATACCACAAAAGTCTTTTATTTTGCACCTCCACCAATTCTGCCTATAATTTTCCATGGGCCAAATTTCTACTGCTGGGGCAACCAGCCAGGTGTGCACTGGCTCTTAACCACAGACTGCCAGTGCCAAGTACTACATATTTGTTTGGAACACAGCCTTGAAACATCTTTAGAATTATCAGAAGGAAGGCCTGTTCTCAAGAGCACAAAAAATACTCCACAAATTCTAACCTAATCTCCATGAGACTGTCAGAAGCATGTAGCACAAGCATTGCAAGGCATAGAATACTTGTTTCCTGAGAAAAGCTACCTCAAGAACACAACCACAACAAAAATAAGGGCAATGCGAATATTCCTTGTGCATCACAGCACCATTCTTTTTCAGTGTTCTTCTCCAATACTGCTCCAATACATCAGTTCCAATCTTTGCATAGCTGATTTTGGAATTCTACAATTTCCCTTTACTACTGCAAACAAAGTCAAAACCTTATTATTGGTCTTTTGCATAGTCTCTGGGAAGCGGCATTTCCTCCAGATTTGAATCTCCCCAAACCAAGATGCAGGTCAGGAAGCAACAGTTAGAACTGGACATGGAACAACAAACTGGTTTCAAATAGGAAAAGGAGTATATCAAGGCTGTATATTGTCACCTTGCTTATTTAACTTATATGCAGAGCACATCATGAGAAACGCTGGGCTAGAAGAAGCCCAAGCTGGAATCAAGATTGCCGGGAGAAATATCAATAACCTCAGATTTGCAGATGACACCACCCTTATGGCAGAAAGTGAAGAGGAACTAAAAAGCCTCTTGATGAAAGTGAAAGAGGAGAGTGAAAAAGTTGGCTTAAAGCTCAACATGCAGAAAACAAAGATCATGGCATCCAGTCCCATCACTTCATGGGAAATAGATGGGGAAACAGTGTCAGACTTTATTTTGGGGGAATCCCAAATCCCTGCAGATGGTGATTGCAGCCATGAAATTAAAAGACGCTTACTCCTTGGAAGGAAAGTTATGACCAACCTAGATAGTATATTCAAAAGCAGAGACATTACTTTGCCAACAAAGGTCCATCGAGTCAAGGCTATGGTTTTTCCAGTGGTCATGTATGAATGTGAAAGTTGGACTGTGAAGAAAGCTGAGCACCGAAGAATTGATGCTTTTGAACTGTGGTGTTGGAGAAGACTCCTGAGAGTCCCTTGGACTGCAAGGAGATCCAACCAGTCCATTCGAAAGGAGATCAGTCCTGGGTGTTCTTTGGAAGGACTGATGCTAAAGCTGAGACTCCAATACTTTGGCCACCTCATGCGAAGAGTTGACTCGTTGGAAAAGACTCTGATGCTGGGAGGGATTGGGGGCAGGAGGAGAAGGGGACGACAGAGGATGAGATGGCTGGAAGGCATCACCGACTTAATGGACATGAGTTTGGGTGAACTCTGGGAGTTTGCGATGGACAGGGAAGCCTGGTGTGCTGTGATTCATGGGGTCGCAAAGAGTCGGACATGACTGAGCGACTGAACTGAACTGAAACCAAAAGAATGAAGAAGAAAGCCAGCTAGCCTGCATGCAATCCACACTGAGACTCATGCACATGCTTAGATCCATTCCAGGGATTTGTCCTGCAAATACTCAAAAGAGAAAGCACATGCTGGTTTTGGGTGAGATGTACCAAGTAAAGGTGCTTCAGTTCAGTTCAGTTCAGCTGCTCAGTCGTGTCCGACTCTTTGCGACCCCATGAATCGCAGCACGCCAGGCTTCCCTGTCCATCACCAACTCCCGGAGTTCACTCAGACTCACGTCCATCGAGTCAGTGATGCCATCCAGCCATGTCATCCTCTGTCGTCCCCTTTTCCTCCTGCCCCCAATCCCTCCCAGCATCAGAGTCTTTTCCAATGAGTCAACTCTTCACATGAGGTGGCCAAAGTACTGGAGTTTCAGCTTCAGCATCATTCCCTCCAAAGAAATCCCAGGGCTGATCTCCTTCAGAATGGACTGGTTGGATCTCCTTGCAGTCCAAGGGACTCTCAAGAGTCTTCTCCAACACCACAGTTCAAAAGCATCAATTCTTCGGTGCTCAGCTTTCTTCACAGTCCAACTCTCACATCCATACATGACCACTGGAAAAACCACAGCCTTGACTAGATGGACCTTTGTTGGCAAAGTAATGTCTCTGCTTTTCAATATGCTATCTAGTAAAAGTGCTTATGCATTGTTTAGTCATGCAATTGTGTCCAACTCATTGAAATCCTATGGACTGTAGCCTGCCAGGCTCTTCTGTCCATGGGAATTTTCCAGGCGAGAATACTGGAGTGTGTTGCCATTTCCTCCTCCAGGGGATCTTCCTGAAACAGGGATCGAACCCATGCCTTCTGCATCTCCTGTATTGACAGGCAGATTCTTTACCACTGAGCCACCTGGGATTCCCCCCAAGTATATAGGTTTCTAAAAATGAAAACATTGGTATTTTAAAATCTGATGAAATATTTAAAATACACAGAAAAATAAAGAGGCAGTATCATAAAGACCAGTATGCATACAACATGTGCTGGCCATATATTTACTCCCAATTTTTAAAAAATGAAATATTTTACAGAATTGCTATCTCTTTTATACCTTCCCCTGAAAACATCTCTCACTCTATTTGCCTCCTCAGAGGTAACTACTATCTAGAAACTGATGTTTCATTTTTTCCCATATTTTTATGCTTTGATTACATTATAGTCATGTATCTAACCTAACCTCCATGAGGTTAAGTTAAACAAAATAGTACTGTTTTGCAATGCAATTTCATTTCAGTTCAGTTCAGTCGCTCAGTCATGTCCGACTCTTTGCGACCCCATAAACTGCAGCACACCAGGCCTCGCTGTCCAATGAATTTAAAAATATGTAAATACACACACATATCTATGTATATTCATGTAGATTTAAAGGAATCCATTTTCCTTCTTTAATTTTTAATTTTTTACAATGAAAGAAACAGATATCCAAATGTACAGAATGCATCCACAATACTGGGCCTGACTACTTGTTAAGATGGTCAGGAATCAGACTTTCAAAGCAACATAAAAATGTTTTACTGGAGAAATCATTTTTTTCCTTTTTTTAAAAAAATTATTTATTTTAATTGGAGGCTAATTACTTTAAAATATTGTATTGGTGGACAATACAAGACATTCTTCTTATTGAAAAATGACTAAAAATGTCTTGTATTGTCCCTTGTCTACTGACAAAATCAATGACCAAATAAATGTCCACAAGCACAATAAAGAAACTTTGTTTGGGTTCTTTGTAGTAGTCAATCTAGTAAATTGGTTATTTAAATTTTCACATGCCATTGACTTTTAAGTACAGCTGGTATTTACCTGACAGAATCAGGAGTTCAATTATCTCTGCATCTCCCAGAAACGCAGCCACATGAAGTGGGGTTCGCTTCTCAGAATCCTGAAACGATGGCAAAGATAAACAAGTCAGTACCGGCCGGAGGTGCCTTTGGTAGATACAGTATGACATGTCACTTACTCTGAGGTTAATGCTTGTGGGAGAGAGTGAAGGCCAAACACCTATTCAGATGAGTGCTGGTTACACATTTCTCACATCTCCCCCAGTCACATAAAGGAAAGATCCCCATTTTTGTGTCTGTATGTTGTATTTGCCTCATTGCTCCTTTTATTAAAGCCCAGCTCAGGTCAAGGATGGCCCATCGTGCACTGGAATTATCTTTAAATCTTCAGCATGGGTAAAAAAATTTCAAAGCTTCTACCTATCTTACCAGCACAGTTCAAAGCTTTCAATGACTTATTTTCTAAGAAAACCCAGTGAAACTATTCACAAGGACATGAAATATAAATACAATTATTTTCCATTACTGTTGCTTAGACCACTGCCCATTCATGTAATACTTATTGAATGCCTACTGTGTGTCAGGAACCAGATTCTGGGGACAGAGGGGTGACTACGACTTCATGAAACTTACAATCAAGTGGGAAGGCTGATAATAGTCATGTAACCCAATGACACATGAGATCCTTTCAGATGGTGATAAAGACTATACCAAAATTAAAACAGGATAATGAAATCAAGTGACTGTGAAGATGGGAATAAGATTCCTTAGAATGGTTGAGAAAGGCCTTTCTGAAGGTGCTGACACTGAAGCTGAGAGCTGAGGCAGATATTACTAACTCTGTTGTACAGATAAGAAACTATGGCTCAAATAAAGTAAGAAATGTCCTCAAGACTCCACAGGTATATAGCAGAGTCAAGATTAGACCTTCACCTGTCAGATTCCAGACTAAGTCCTTTGCATGGCTGTGAGGCAGCATGATAACAGGCAGGGGGAAAAAATACTGCTTCCCTATCTGTAAATTGGAGATAATACCTCCCTAGAGGACTGATAAGAGCATTCAAGACAATGTAAGTAAGTCCTCGGTAGGTATGAGGCTTGGTGCATGCACAGCAAGTGCTCCATGGTAGCCATTATAGTCACAGCACAGATAGTTGTGGGATACTGTAACCCAGAAGGACCCTATGGGGCCTTCCCAGGACAGAACCCTCATCCGAGTCCTCTACCTGCCTCGTCTGTAGAAAAACATTTAATCAAAATGAGAAAATGCAGGAACAAAGAAAAGAGAAAATAATACAGACACTAAATAAAATCTAGGACCTTTAGTTCCTCCTCGAGGGCTATAGATAATATCCTGAGCCACATCCTTGAGTTGTTTTGCAGATACTGAAACCTCCACCAAGAGGAAGAAGTTAACTGCATGCTGACATAAGCACGCAGATCCCAGACAAGTTGGAACCAGAATGTTGAGGATGCTGACACCCAACTACCTCACCACCAACCAACCAGAAGAATGGCCATAAGCTGATCATACACCCCAAAACCCTCTCCATCACCCTGACTTTAAAAACCTTTCCCTGAAAGCCATCAAGGAGTTCAGAAGTTTTGAGCATCGGCCACCCATACTCCTTGCTTGGCCTTGCAATAAACGCTGCATGTTCCTTCACCACAATCCGGTATCAGTAGATTGTCTTCACTGCACACAGGCGAGCAGATCCAAGTTTGGTTCAGTAACAATATCTTCCCTCGAAGACTGAGAACTCTCATAGGGTACAGAATAGGTCTTACCTCTCTCCCTATAGTACCACCATACTAGGTGAACAAGTGAAGTGAAGTGAAAGTCACTCAGTCGTGTCCAACTCATTGTGACCCCATGGACTATACAGTCCATGGAATTCTCCAGGCCAGAATACTGGAGTGGGTAACCTTTCCCTTCTCCAGGGGCTCTTCCCAACCCAGGGATCGAACCCAGGTCTCCTGCATTGCAGGTGGATTCTTTATCAGCTGAGCCACAGGGAAAGCCCATACTAGGTGCTCAGCATAAACTGACCAAACTCAACTAGTCTACATGCATGGCCTCCACTACAAACTTTCAGCAGCTATCCTATAACAAAGGTAACCAAAGCCTATGCACCGTCTGGCGGTTTCTCCAGAAACTAGGATGCGTTTTAGTTTTGACATTTGTAGAGTCACTATTGATTTTAATCATCATTCCTATCATTGCTTGATTAGACAATATACCTAACAGCCCTTGAAGCCCAAAGCTGTTATTTTGTTTTCTGACAGTTCAGGTCCTCTGCTCTCAGTCTCTTTCAGACTATAGCTTTTAGGCATTTCATGACTCACTAATATCTAAAACAGATGGTAGGCCGGGAACATGACAAGAACTGATCTTCTAGCCAGCCTATTTGTTAGGAGGTCTGGTCAACAGGTTTTATGAAGAGATTAACTAACTTTTCAGTGGGTCAAAAAAGGGGGTTTGAATTAACTGGGAATTTATGTTGTCTATGTATGCTGCAGGCAATCACTACATATAAGAGGAAGTAGGGCAGTCACATTACTATTCCATATTAGATAATGATATGCCTTAGAAAAGGACTTCCCTGGTAGCTTAGTCAGTTAAGAGACCACCTGCAATGCAGGAGACCCAGGTTCAATCCCTGGGTTGGGAACATCCCCTGGAGAGGGAAATGGCAACCCACTACAGTATTCTTGCCTGGAGAATTCCATGAATGGAGAAGCCCAGCAGGCTACAGCCCATGGAATCACAGAGTTGGACAGGACTGAGCTACTAACACTATTATAACACCATGGCTTAGAAAATTCAGTAAGATATAAAACCACGGTTAACCCTCTTATTGCCATATCATCCTTTCTGTGAAAATAAAGATTCAGTGTTTAAAAGCATATTTGCTTATTTGAGAATCAAGTATTAATTTATACAGTGAACTATACAAATAACTGAGATCAGACTTTCACAAATGTCTTCTACTTCTATTCTATTTCTTCTATTGATGTTTCTACAAGCACTTTCCTTTTTAGCTTTATATTCTCTTTGAATCCTCTATAATAACTGAAAAGTATCTATTGGGCCCTAGGATAAAAGTTATATAATTATATGTTCGTTAATAAATTGAACTGGTTCCAGAGTTTGGTTCAACAAATAAAACCTCACCTAAGTGATTTAAACAAGGACTAACCCAACCCAAATTATGACTTTAATTTGACCTGAAGCATAGTCAATGCTCTGTTTGAGAACTTGGCCTCAAATAAAAGCCAAAAAATACCAATATTCAAATCTGGTTGGTCCATCATTATATAACAGGCTTTACTCATCTGGTAGTTCCTTTTATGACATGACTTGTTCAAATTGAAGTTTTTATATTATAATATGGGTGTGTTACATGAGATCATGTTTTTACAACTCCTTGATTATAAATCCTATTTTTCCTCTTAATATGCATTTAAAGGTTTCCTATAGCTTTCTGAACACCTATGCCAATTGATACTCTCCTTCAGTGACAAGCCATAAACAGGCAACAGCAGAAAAGATCTATATTCAGGCAGTTCTTTGGTTCACTGAAGCAGCAGAATCATATAAACAATTTCATGTGTTATTAAGACCTTACCCAAAATAACAATGCATTACTACTATTGACCAAGGGTTGCCAACACCTGCTCTCAAGCAAGGAACCTGAGTGATGTACAGGATCATAAGTTGAGGGATGAATAACAGAGTCACATCCATCACCATACCCAACGAGGTGAAACCAGCCAGAAGTTGCAGTTCATCCTCTTTCTAAGTAAAGGGCCACTCTACTTGTCATAAGCTAGATAAATAGAGTAGGAGATGCAATGGTAGAAAGAGAGGGAAGGCTCCGGGGAAAAGAAAATGCTAATAATAATACTAGTAAAAATAGGTCATTGGCCAATGATATCCCTACGGTATCTAAGAAGAAACAAAACCCATCTGGTATTGATGCAGTGCTTTTAATTTTTTTTCAGAATGCCTTCTCATCTATTCTATTACTTAAATCTTATAACATCCGTATCAGGGGAGACACATCTTTCAGAACTTTGTTGTTAAGCCTTGCTACCACCATTTAAAAGATATGGACTCTGAGCCCTTGGATATGTTGTATGGCTTGCCCAACACAGCAAACTGATGTCAAAGAACTGGGGGTCCTGGCTACCAACTTGAAACTTTTTTCTTTATAAAAGTGGAAGCAAATGATCACCAAGCAAGATGGATGGGACAGGGGAGGAAGGCTCAAGAGGGATGGCATATATATATATATATATATATATATATATATATATATAAAATTATGACAGATTTACACTGTTGTATGGCAGAAACCAACACAACATTATAAAGCAATTATTATCCAATTAAAAACAGATTATAGGACTTTAGTTTGTTAGCCTCTGTTCCAGATGTCTAGGAGACATCAGCAGTCATCCTTTTGTGTCCTATGGGTCGTAGCCCACACACAGAAACCTTGCTTACAAAATGTAGGGTGTACATCTACCAAGAGCAAAAGATCTGAACAATGAAAAAGGAATTTAAACATAAAATTCAAACACAAACCAAAAAAATGGAAGCAAGAACATCATCATAGAACTTGCCTTGATAGTCAAAAAAAACTTTCCCTTATAATCCCTAAGAAATTCTGGGGAAAACATGACAAACACATAGGAAACGTTCATTTAAATGAGCTTGCAAAAGTTAAATGGTCTGGGGCAAGAAATAAGGAATAAACTGAGAACCAAAGCTGGAAGCACATGAGCTTATTACCCTGCAGGGAGAAGCCATACTCCAGGGGCTTGGGACTGAACACTTGCTCCGGGATGGAAGGTGAGGTGGAGAACTGAAACTGGAAGACCTAGAAAGTGGTCTTGAAGAAAGATTCCTAAAGAACAAAGGTGGGCTCCAGAAAAAGCTAAACACTCCCTGGGCAGATGGCACACCAGTGCCTTGGCCTAGATTCTTAGTGGAAGAATAAAAGTGTCTCCACTGAGTCCCCAGAGTCTGCCCTCCCGTGGTTTCAGGATTTGAAGAATACTGGAGTGAATTGCCATTTTCTACCCCAGGGAATCTTCCCAACCCAGGGATCAAACCCACGTCTCTTGTGTCTCCTGCATTGGCAAGTGGATTCTTTACCACTAGCACCACCTGGGAAGCCCCCTGTATAGTCTCGAAACTTTCGAGCTGCAAAATAGTTATAAAAATTGGTTCTAGGCCAAGGATACCCATATGGTGCCAAGAAGAAAAAACACGTATCCAGAGAGATGCGTCCTTGATCCAGGTAACCCAGGATTCCCACAGACTAAAACTTCACTGAAAGTGAGCTCACAAACCACAGACCTATGTAGAAACAACTAATTTCCCAAAATCCAGGGTCAGCAGGCATACCAACCAGCAAGAGCTTGATATAACAGAAGAATCAGACAGAGATACAAACAATGTTTAAAATCATTTGAATATGAAGGACAAAGCCCAAGGGAGAAAATAAAGCCTTATGTATTTTTGACTGAACAAAATTCGGGGGAACAGGTATGAAGGAAGAATTATAGGAAGCAGTACAAATGATGTTAGAAACCATCTAAGACTTTGATTTAAGAGAGATGAAAACAGAAAAGCTGAAAAAAATTGATTATTAGAACAGTGACTTTGGAATATGTTTTACCACCATATATTCAGCCGTATTTTCTAGGTACAGACACATATTGAGAAGGTATTATCTTCCAGACACTGTGATAGATGTTATTAATAGAAATACAAAAATTGAAACATCCAGCCATCACCATAAAGACACTTACATCCAGTAACCAGTTTGCAAATTTAGGACATCAGAAAAAAATAAAAGCAGGGACATGGTAATTTGATATTTGTGATGTTAAAAGATTTATGAAAATTACCAAATGCACTGAGACAAAGTGTTAGTCACTCAATCATATCAGACTCTTTGCAACCCTATGGACTATAGTTCACCAGGCTCCTCTGTTCCTGGAATTCTCCAGGCAAGAATACTAGAGTGGGTTGCCATCCTTCTCCAGGGAATCTTCCTGACCCAGGTATCAAACCCAGATCTCCTGTACTGCAGGCAGATTCTTTACCATCTGAGCCACGAGGGAATCCCACTGAGACTAATGTTGTAGTAAATATTGTCCCAAAACCTGTTCAATTCTGACCAAGCCTGGGGCAAGAAGTCTAAACAGACAAGAAAAAGATCTCTTTTGAACTGGGACATGCACACATTTTGCCCAGGACTCTCAAGAAGCCCTACTGGCTCCTGCTCAATACGAACTTTGAAAGCCCTGAGCCAGACTTCCAGTTCAGTCACAGAGCCCAGCTGGTATCTTATAGGCTGCCTTGGGGTAGTTTCTGGATCAAAACTAGAATCCAGGAGCAGACCAGGACAAGAGTAGCCTTCAGGCATTGTAGCCAAGCTACATGTTCTGCACCATTTGCATTCATTCTCTCTGTTGTCCAAGTGGACTTTCTGAGATGACCAACAGTTAAATGGTTGTGTGGTCTTTACAACACCCAGGAACACAGAGGAGAAAACAACTCAAAAGCAAGCACACATCAGAAACAAACACAAAAATAAACTCAAAATGGATTAAAGACCTAAATATAAAATTAGAAACTATAAAACTCTTAGAGGAAAACATGGGCAGAACACTCTCCAACATAAATCACAGCAAGATCCTCCATGACCCATCTCCCAGAGTAATGAAAATAAAAATAAACAAATGGGACCCAATTAAATTTAAAAAGCTTTTGAATAATGAAAGAAACTGTAAGCAAGGTGAAAAGACAGCCCTCAAAATAGAAGAAAATAATAGCAAATGAAACAACTGACAAAGCATTAATCTCCAAAATATACAAGCAGTTCATGCAGCTCAATACCAGAAAAACAAAAAACCCAATCAAAAAGTGGGAAAAAGACCTAAACAGACATTTCTCCAAAGAAGACATGCAGATAGCTAATAAATACATGAAAAGATGCTCCACATCATTCAGTGTTAGAGAAAAGCAAATCAAAACCACAATGAGGTATCATCTCATACCAGTCAGAATGGCCATCATCAAAAAGTCTACAAACAATATATGCTAGAGAGGGTGTGGAGAAAAAAGAACCCTCTTACACTGTTGGTGGAAATGCAAACTGGTACAGACACTATGGAGAAGATTGTGGAGATTCCTTAAAAACCGGGAATAGAACTGGCATACGACCCAGCAATCCCACTGCTGGGCATACACAGCAAGGAAACCAGAACTGAAAGAGACACGTGTACCCCAGTGTTCACTGCAGCACTACTTACAATAGCCAGGACACGGAAGCAACCTAGATGAATGGATAAGGAAGTTGTGGTACATACATAAAACTCAGGACAAGTAACGTATTTGAGGATACATAAATACATAAAGGAATGTATTTGAGTCAGTTCTAATGAGGTGAATGAACCTGAAGCCTATTATACAGAGTGAAGTAAGTCAGAAACAGAAAGACAAATACTGTATATGAACACATATATATGGAATTTAGAAAGACAGTACTGACGATCCTACATGCAGGGCAGCAAAGGAGACACAGATGTAAAGAACAGACTTATGGACTCAGCAGGAGAAGGTGAGGGCGGGATGATTTGAGAAGCACTGAAACATGTATATTACCATATAAAAAATAGATGATCAGTGCAAGTTTGATGCATGAAGCAGGGCACCCAAAGTTGGTGCTCTGGGACAACCCAGAGGGATAGGTTGGGGAGGGAGGTGGGTGGGAGGTTCAGGATTGGGGGGACACATGTATACCTTTGGCTAATTCATGTTGATGTATGGCAAAAACCATCACTGCATTGTAAAGTAATTATTCTCTAATTAAAATAAATTAATTTTTTTAAAGAAATAAATTATCAATGTTTTTTTAGAAGATCGTTCAAGTTCACAAAAAGAGATCTTTTTCTATTCCCTAGGAGCTTCAATTCCAAATAGCCCTTGGCAAACAGATATTCAGACTCATGGAAAAAATTCACGTTTCTTCAGAAGGAAGGAAGGTTAAACCCTCCCTTTCTATGAATAGCCAAAGACACACACAGCCAGCTGGCGTCTGAGCTAAATTTGCAGCATGTCATAGAAGGATCAGGCAGAGGAAGTTTCTGTCATCTGTTTACCAAAGAAGCAGATGAAAGAAAATGGGGAACTAGAAGCATGTCCATGTAAAGTGAGCTTGACCTGGGCAGAGAGTCATTCTGGCAGCTAAACAACACTGTGTCAGGCCGGCCGACTGAGGGGACACCACAAGCCTCTCTTTTGAAGATTAAGAATTGTTTATTACAATTCTTTGGAAATTCTAGTGAGAAGTGCATGATCTAATCTTCATTGTACGTATCTGTCGTACACTAAAACAAACATCCCTCCCTACACAGAAATATCTTAAATACCAAGACAGGCAAATAGCAATTTAAAAAAAAAAAAAAAAACTCTACAAAGCTTTCCTGTCATGAAACACATAAGTTAAGTTCCAGCCAACTCAAATCTCCACTACTACCAAAGGAGTGGAGAAATAACTAACCAGATCATGTATATTGAGTGGAGATGAGCAGGAGCAAACAAATGTCTAAAGAACACTGGACACAAAATAAGTACCTTGGAGATACATCAAATCATGTGAGGAAAAGAGCCAAAGACACATTAAAGATTTAAATCAAACAACATACAGAAAGGGAAAGACTGGTCTGAATCTCTTACTTGGTCTGAAGTGAGAAATTAAAAGAAATTTTTAAAGAAGAAAAAAAGCAAACAAGGGAAACAAAAATCATATTTCTTTTTAACAGCTCACAAATACAGAGAAGAATAGAAAATACCAGATCTATATGTCCCACCAGCAAAATAAAAAACGTTAACATTTTTTTACATCTGTTTCAGAACTCTGTTTTTTAAAAAACAGCTTTAGGGGTAAATGTCATGAGTACTGTGACTTATAAATAACTCGCTATGTATATGTGTGTGAGACAGACAGAGAAAGGGAGAGAAAGGCAGAGAGACAGGTTATGCAGTTTTTGATTCCTTACTACAAGAAAGGATGTTGCAATGTACATTCTGTCCATGTCTCTCCCAGAATATGTATGTATTACTCCCCTAGAGTAAACACCAAGAAAAGAAAGGGCTGGATCTCAGGGAATATTCATGTTCAACTTTATTAGGTATTGCCAAATAGCTTTCAAAAATGGTTTACCAATTTATACTCCCACCAGGCACAAGTTAATTAGTTACTTTCCCTGACATCCTTGCCAATATTTGCTATTATCAACCTTATTACTCTTTGCCAATATGATGTACCCAACATGTTATTTCATTGAGGCTTTGATTTATATTTCACTACATACAACTGAGGTTAAGATTCTTTTCATATGTCTACTAAAAATTCTGGCTTCAACTTCAAACTCCCTGTATATATCTTTTATCCATTTCCAAATTCAGTTATTAGTATTTTTCTTATGATATATGGAAGATTTTTAAAAATATTGCTTAATTCAATTTTCAGTGAAAACTCAAGTTTTACCTTCCCCTAGACACAGGAGAGACAGGTCAATGTCTACCCCAAGTCACCATCAAAGAAAAATTCAGATTTACAATTGTTATTCATCTTCCATGCATGTGTGATCCCATGGAGCCAGATTTTTCTTGGCTGGAATATTCTATGCCTCAAAAGTGATGGTTTATCTCTGCCTCTACACACCCCCAGCACTGAATAATCTCATTCAACCACCTCTGTTGGTATTTTAACCCATCCATCTGAATGTAACACAGATGTATGAGAAACACTAGTACATTTTGCTATATCTAAAAGCGTTTCAAATTCAAACCTCAAAACTATAATTCTTGAAACTAAATAATAATCATTCAAAAGACTTTAAAATGAAGATAAAATATAGGAATTCCCTGGTGGTCCAGTGGTTAGAACTCTGTATTCTCATTGCTGGGGCCCAGTTAGATCCCTAGTAGGGGCTAAGATCCTGCAAGTCATATGGCCAAAAAAAAGATAAAATAAGAGAAATGAGAATGCCAAAGACATTTTGATTATATCTGCCTTGCTGCTGCTAAGTCACTTCAGTCGTGTCCGACTCTGTGCGACCCCATAGACAGCAGCCCACCAGGCTCTCCCGCCCCTGGGATTCTCCAGGCAAGACCACTGGAGTGGGTTGCCATTTCCTTCTCCAATGCGTGAAAGTGAAAAGTGAAAGTGAAGTCGCTCAGTTGTGTCCGACTGTTAGTGACCCCATGGACTGCAGCCTACCAGACTCCTCCATCCATGGGATTTTCCAGGCAAGAGTACTGGAGTGGGGTGCCATTGCCTTCTCCATATCTGGTAACTGAATACTATATATTTTATTGCATTAATTTTTTAAACTAAATTAACATATATTAAGCAAAAATTATATCAGAGATTTGTATATTTTCTAATTTGTTCCTAAAATAATACTATGAGGTAAATGTTATCACCCCTATTTTACAGTGGAGGCGCCTGAGACTTTCAGTAACTGGACCAGAGTCACACAGTTAATCAGTGATAGAACCATGTTTCAGAACCAGATCTGATTTCATTGCTCATGCTCTTGCTGACTCTTTGAATAGTTATCAGTCTTGGCAAACAAAATGAAAGTTATTATTCATTATACTTAGTACTCTTGCTCTAATAGTCTAGACCTAAGAACAAAATTCTCAGAAGTAAAAAATACTAGCTGGCAAGAAGAATAGAGTTGGAGAACAAACACTACCTGATTTTCAGATTTTATCATGAAACTCCTGTAATTGAAACAATTTAGTGTATTGGTGTAAAGACACATATATGGACACCACATGATTTTCAAAGAAGGTTCCAGGGCAACTCACCAGTGAAAGGATAGTCTTGTCAATAAATGGCACTGAAACAATTAAACAAACAAAAAAAGCTTCAACCCATATCTTGCACACTGGACAAAAATTAAATCAAGATGGAACATAGAACTAAATGCAAAACTTAACATTCTGAAGGAAACATCGGAGAAATCCCTTGTAACCTTACATTAGACAAAGATTTCTTAGCTATAACACCAAAGCATGACCCATAAAAGCACAAAATTGAATTTCATCAAAAACAGTAACTTCTGCTCTTTGAAATACACTCGGTTTTTTGTTTGTTTGTTGATTTTTCTGTTTGTTTGTTTTCTGGCTGCACCACACAGAATGTAGGATCTAAGTTTCCTAAGGGATCTAAGAGGGGTCAACCCACACTGCTTACATTGCAAGTGTAGGTCCATTAACCTCTGGATCACTGGAGAAGTCCCTGAAATACTGTGTTGAGAGAATGAGAAGACAAGCCACAGAGTGAAAGAAAATATTTTAACGTATATATAGGATAAAGGACTTCTATCTAAAATATATCAAAAAACTCTCAAAACTCACTAATATGAAGACAAACAATCCAATCAAATAGCAAGCAAAAGATGTGAACAGATATTATACAGATAGCAAATAAGTGCATGAACTAATGCTCAAGAACACTGATCATTAGGGAAATGCAAATCAAAATCATATTACACACTTACTAAAATGGCTAAAGTTAAAAAGACTGACAATATCAAGTGTTGGTGAGGATGTAGAGAAACTGAAACATTCATACACCACTGGTGGGAATGTAAAAGGGCAGAATCATTTCAGATAATAGTTTGGCAATTTCTTTAAAAGTTAAATACAGACTTAAATGATTCAGGTATTTAGGAGTTTACCCAAATGAACAGAAAGCATCTGTCCACACAAAGACCTATACATGAATGCCTGTAACAGCTTTCTTTAATTTATTTTATTGAGTACAGTTGATTTACAATGTTCTGTTAGTTTCTGCTGTACAGCAAAGTGATTCAGTTATGTATATTCTTTTCATACTCTTTTCCGTTATGGTTTAGTACAGGATATTGAATATAGTTCTCGGTGCCATGCAGCTGTTGTTCAGTCACCAAGTCATGTACATATAGTAGGACCTTGTTCTTTATCCATTTTATATACAACAGTTTGCATCTGCTAATCTCAAACTTTCAAAACATCCTTCCCTTACCGCTCCTCCCCCTTGGCAACCACAAGTTCTAACAGCTTTATTTTCATAACCAAAATATGGAAACAATCCAAATCTCTATCAAGAGACAAATGGATAAACAAACTGTGGTATTTCCATACAGTGGAACACTATTCAGCAATTAAAAGGAATGAACTACTGCTACACATTACAACATGGATTTGTTGTTCTTGTTCAATCACTCAGTGGTATCTGCTCTTTGCAACCCCATGGACTGCAGCAGACCAGACTCCCCTGTCTGTCACCATCTACTGGAGCTTACTCAAACTCATGTCCATTGAGTCAGTGATGCCATCCAACCATCTCATCCTCTGTTGTCCCCTTCTCCTCCTGCCCTCAATCTTACCCAGCATCAAGGTCTTTTCTAATGAGTCAGCTCTTCGCATCAGGTGGTCAAAGTATTGGAGCTTCAGCTTTAGCAGCAGTTCTTCCAGTGAATATTCAGGACTGATTTCCTTTAGGATTGACTAGTTTGATCTCTTTGCGGTCCAAGGGACTCTCAAGAGTCTTCTCCAACACCAAAGCTCAAAAGTAGCAATTCTTCAGCACTCACCCTTCCTTATGGTCCAACTGTCACACCCATACATGACTACTGGAAAAACTATAGCTTTGACTATACGGACCTTTGTCAGCAAAGTAATATCTCTGCTTTTTAATATGCTGTCTAGGTTGGTCATAGTTTTTCTTCCAAGGAGCAAGCATCTTTTACTTTCATGACTACAGTCACCATCTGCAGTGATTTTGGAGCCCAAGAAAATAAAGTCTGGCACTGTTTCGATGATTTCTGCATCTATTTGCCATGAAGTGATGGGACCAGATGCCATGATCTTAGTTTTTTAATGTTGAGTTTTAAGCCAGCTTTTTCACTCTCTTCTTTCACCTTCATCAAGAGGCTCTTTAGATTCTCTTCAATTTCTGCCATAAGGATGGTATTATCTGCATATCTGAGGTTATTGATATTTCTCCCGGAAATCTTGATTCCAGCTTGTGCTTCATCCAGTCTGGCATTTCACATGATGTACTCTGCATATAAGTTAAAAATAAGCAGGATGACAATACATAGCCTTGACGTACCCTTTTCCCAATTTGGAACCAGTCCGTTGTTCCATGTCTAGTTCCAACTGCTGCTTCTTGACCTGCATACAGGTTTCACAGGAGGCAGGTTAAGGTGGGCTGGTATTCCCATCTCTGGAAGAATTTTCCACAGTTTGTTGTGATCCACAACATGGATGAATTAAAATAATTAAGCTGCATGAAAGGAGTCAGACCAAAAAAAGATTACGTACTATATGAATTCATTTACATAAAATTGTAGGAAATGCAAACTAATGTACAGTGACAGAAAGCAGATCAGGGTGTGCCTAAGGAAGCTGGGGCAGGGATTAGAAAGGGTGGGAGGAACGGGTTACCAAGAGGCACAAGGAAACTGCTGGGGATGATGGATATATTCATTATCTTGGTTATGGTGATAGTTTCATGGGTGCAAACACGTCAAAGGACTGATGCTGAAGCTGAAGCTCCAATACTGTGGCCACCTGATGTGAAGAGCCAACTCACTGGAAAAGACCTTGATGCTGGGAAAGATTGAGGGCAGGAGGAGAAGGGGGCGACAGAAGATGAGATGGTTGGATGGCATCACCAACCCAATGGACATGAGTTTGCACAAACTCCAGGAGATAGTGAAGGACAGGGAAGCGTGGCATGTGGCATTCCATGGGGTCACAAAGAGCTGGACACCACTGAGCAACTAAACAACCAGACATGTCAAAGCTTTGAAAATCTATGTTTATTATATGTCTACTTTATTGTATGTCAATTATATCTCAATAAAGCTGCTTTAAAGTATATAAGCAGGCAAATAAAATACATTCTCCCTTGCACAACATAAAGAAGGGCATATCTAAGAGTTTTTTTAAAAAAATACACCCATGCAACAATTCAGTTACAAGGAAGAAAAGAAATGGCAAAGTCATGAAAAGAGATGAAGCAATTCATGTTATGTCCTGCTCATGTAGAGACATAAAAGTGAAGTTCTGGCAAAAGAATGGGGTGTTGGATTAAACCGTATATGCTTTAAAAACAGGCACAAGCAAGATCTCTCTTCAAAATCTCTTAGGACAGTTACATTTCCTAAATGAAACCTTTGACAAATTTGTACTGGGTAAGGATATACACAATAAATCTAGAAAACTAAGTGCAAGTATGACACGGAAGTGTTCATGCCTAATCTGTGGGTTCACTGTGACGTCACCAGTAGATTACCAGAGGACCGTTGGGATCTTACCAGTGCCCAGAAATTTCCAAGGGACAGAAGTTCCTTTTTTTTTTTAATCTACTTTTTTAAGCACCTCACCAGACATGTGATCTGTTGGCACATTTTAACAAAATAATTTATATTATTTTTTGGCTGCACTGCACAGCATATGGGATCCTCCTTCCCCAATCAGGTATCAAACCCATACCCCCTGAAGTGGAAGTGCAGAGTCCTAACCACTGGACTGAAAGGGAAGTCCCCAGAAGTCCTTTTAGGGCAGACTCTGCCTGGGGAAATTGACAGTTCAGTTCAGTTCAGTCACTAAGTCATGTCTGACTCTTTGCAACCCCATCGACTGATTGCAGCATGCTAGGCTGCTATTTATTCTGTTGCCCTGATTGTATTTGGCCAGAAACATTTCTTGAGAGTCAGAGGAAACATAACATAGAAAAGGGTTCTAGTCCTCTAGTCCTACAGCTTAGAAAACATGCTCGAGTTCTGTTGCCAATGAAACAGTAAAATACATTCACCCAATCCAAAGGCAATCATCATGAGTTTCTGATGAAAACCAAGCAGGTCTTCAGGGAACCACCTCTCCCTGAATCCTAAAAGGTAACCAAGTTCACAGATGCCCTGTGCCGCATCCCAAGTGTAGAAGGAGCAGTGTTTTTAACTGTAATGTATTTGGTAAGTAGTTTTTCCCGGAGAAACCATAATTCTAATATCATGGTGAGAAGGTTTTACCGCTAAGAATATCTAAGGAAGCCCACAGTTTGGAACTGCCCTTGGTTCCCATGAGCTAACCAGTGAGAAGAGAAGTTTACTTTCTGTTAGGGCCCCACCCTAGGCTCCTGGTCTCTTTTAATTAGTTCATTAACAATTTCTTCAACAACGATGTCTAATAGGAGAGGCAGAAGCAAACTCATAAAAACAATTTCTGTGGTCCATAAAAAATCACCTTGACTAAAATGATTAATATTTCTTTACAAGTTTTTTCCAGCCTCCAGGTGGGTACTATAGAAACTGAGTTTACACATAACACTGATAATAAGAACCACCAATGCAGTTACCAGGACCTGAGATCTGGATGATCAGCTCAGTACACCAAGATGCTAACAGTCCTAAGAGCTGGGTGAAGAGTGTACGGGTGTTCTTCACCTTCTTTCTTTGCCTGGATTTCAAGACTTGAATTAACACAGTTTAGAAACAAAAAACCTAAAATTGCTTTTGCAAATAAGACTTTACTATTTAAAAAACAAACAAAAATAAAGCAAAACAAGCAACAGGCTTGCTCTAATAAAAGCTAGTTGTAAGTAATTAAACATAAAATAGTAAAGCACTGGATATTGTTTCCCATCTAAAACTCTTCATTATCCTGTGAAAGTGAAGTCGCTCAGTCGTGTCCAACTCTATGCGACCCCATGGACTGTAGCCCACCAGGCTCCTCTGCCCATGGGATTCTCCAGGCAAGAATACTGGAATGGGTTGCCATTTCCTTCTCCAGGGGATCTTCCCGACCCAGGGATCGAACCCAGGTCTCCCGCATTGCAGGCAGATGCTTTAACCTCTGAGCCACAAGGTTTTAAATAATTGATATGCAAAATGTTCCTTTGCAAACAACAAAACATTATGTTTATTACTAAACTTGGGAAAACTGTGATTTGTATAATGCTCCATACAGTTGCCAGAGCATTGTCCTACACAAATGCATCAGCTTATTCTTAGGAAAAGTCAGGCAGACTGATCGAGTAGGTATTGTTATCCTCATTTTATAGGACAAGAATCAAGGCTGACTCAGAGTTGGATGACTTGCTAAAAGTCACACACCAACTTTGGAGGAGTCTGGGTTTCCTGATTCCACATTCTCTGTGTTCTCTCAGAACACCACATAGGATCTTACTAGCCGGTATGAATTCCTCACCAAGGAAGAACCTGCTTCCACCCTCAGGATGCTTCAGTGGCCTTTGATCCACCCTGACCTTTCCTGCAGGACAGGAATGGACACATGGACACACACACGCTTTCGTTAGAGGCATCCTCTTAGGGCTTAAAGAACACACGCTTTGGAGTCAGAATGACCTGACTTTAAATCCCTCCTCTGCCACTGAGAAGCTGTGTGACTTTGGGCAAACAATAAGTTTGTCTCAGTTTCTCTGAGACTTATTTTCTTTTCTGTAAAATGAAAATAGGATCACCACCCAGATAGGCAGAAACTAATTTCCAATAAATATTAGCCATCATCATCATTATTATTGACATCTTTGTGGCTTATCCTAATTCTTTTAGTTCCCCTTGGAATAATACTATATAAGGAGACTCAGGATAAAGCAAGTTACTGTTAAGAAGTGGTATTTTTTAACCAGTAGAAGGGCTGACACTGCCTGCTCAAAGCTGGCACACAGCAGTGCTTTGCCCGCCTCCTCTCCCTCCTAAAGCAGTCAACTTCAATGGGCCTGGCCATTGTATCTGTTCCACTCCAACCAAAGGTAATCAAAGTTTCTGCCAGGCTCCAAAGCTGGGCCTCCCATGATTCATCCTTTATCTCCTGGGACCCACAGTAGTCTTTACCTTATGGAACCACCTAAAACACCCACCCTCCAGCAGCTCTGAACACTTGCTGAGAATATATTGGGTTGGCCAAAAAGTTTGTTTAAATTTTTCTGTAACATCTTACAGAAAAACCTGAATTAACTTTTTTGGCCAACCCGATCTCTCTGCTGCCATGAAGGCCTGCTTTCTCATCCAGTCTCAGTAGTTCAGCAGAGTCAGACCGGGTTGCAACTTGAACTGAGGGGAACTGCCCTTGGGAGAAGGATGCTGTGCCCTTTCTCTCCTCCCCCAAAGCTTAAAAACTTTTGAACTAGGTATCCCCAAATTAGAACACCCTCACTAAACCTTTCTGACACTTGACAAGAGAGTTTTGCTGCCCAAGACACATCTGCTATCAGTCTTCTTTATTAACTTATTAGAAGTAAAGCCACCACAGAATCATTGAGGTCGTCAGGAAGACAAACACTGGGCCACTTTATACAGCAACAAGCAAGGAAACATTCATCTCTGCCCGTCCTAATTGAGCCACTAGGACAGACAGCTAAACACACTGCAATGATTCCATACAGAGCCTTCTGCTTAGTGAGAGAAGACTGCAAAATGGCAGGCCTCCCAAGCCCTCTAATAACAGACTGATGTGAGTGGTCCCAGAACGTGGAGACGGTTATGTAACAGCATTTCTCGATGAAAAGGAACATGGGAGACGTATCTCTCCAGCTCCAGGATAACCTCAAATAAACCCATACCACTTGACAACATCCCTTGGACAAAATGGTCAGTGGTGCACTTGGCCTTCACAAACATGCACTATCAGTTCACTTCAGTCGCTCAGTTGTGTCTCTTTGTGACCCCGTGGACTGCAGCACATCAGGCTTCCCTGTACATCATTAACTTCCGGAGCTTGCTCAAACTCATGTCCATCGAGTCAGTGATGCCATCCAACCATCTCCTCCTCTGTCATCCCCTTCTCCTCCTGCCTTCAATCTTTCCTAGCATCAGGGTCTTTTCCAATGAGTCAGTACTTCACATCAGGTGGCCAAAGTATTGGAGTACCTGCACTACAGAGGATATTTGTTTCCAACAACTTTAAATTGCTTAGTATTGCCAGAATAGCTAGTACTTTTTTCACATGAGCTAAGAGCCCCTTAGGATCCTCACTTGAAAATATGGCTTCTGAGAGTATACAGAAGGCAAGAATGGAGTCTTCCCCCAGAAGATCTCAAATACTCATGTACCCAACACCAGAGGACATGGGGATATGGCATTTGATGGGTGGGTTAAACACTAATACGTATCTGGATAATTTGCTTGCTTGCTAGTGTTACCTTCTCTCTATTGAGCTTATGTATTCATGGAAGGGAATGATTTTTAATTTAAATATATCTTGCTTTGCATACCATCTGTATTTCTGAAAATGGCCTAACATTAAATGTTATAGAATTGATTATTTTTTTCACTAAATTATAAAATAATGACAAGATAACAAAAGAGGACATGAGCTTGGCTAACATCAAAAAGACCACAAATGAACTTCCCTGGTAGTCTAGTCATTAAGAATCCTCCTGCCAATGCAGCGGGCATGGGTTCAATGCCTGGTCTGGGAAGATTCCACAGGCTGCAGAGTAACTAAGCCTGTGTGCCCAACTACTGAGCCTGTGTGCCTAGGCTTCTTTTGTGCACAGCAAGCCACAGATAACAAATGCTGGCAAGGATGTGGAAGCGTGAGGGCTTTGAGATCATCAACACAAAACATTCCCCCTTGAGAAGAAGCGGGGACATTTTGATATAACATAATGACAACATTTGTTTTATAATCACAAAACAGGGAGCCCCTGATTTGAGTTTTTTGTCACCTGAGAGAGTCTTTTCACACTCAGTTCAACTGACCTTTCCTCTGAAATCTCTTCTGATTCTCTCCCCAACTCCCTCTACTGTACAATCTTCTTTCATAGCACCATCATAACTGATTGTCTGCCCTCCTCTTTCCTGATTCCCGTCAACCAGGCTATGGGCCAGGGCAAAGATAGTCTTATTCATTTCTGTATCAACCTAGCACCACATCAGGCTTTCCTGGTAGCTCAGACAGTAAAGAACCTACCTGCAATCCAGGAGACCTGGGTTGGATCCCTGGGTGGGGAAGATGCCCTGAAGAAGGAATGGCTACCCAACTCCAGTATTCTTGCCTGGAGAATTCCATGGACAGAGGAGTCTGGTGGGCTACAGTTCATGGGGTCACAAAGCGTCACACATCTGGCATACAGTAGGTGCTCAATATACATTTCTTGGAGAAATAAATTAGAGTATTGTCTTAATTTATTTTAGACTCTATCAAACCTAAACAACAAGAAAAAGGTCTGAGTGAGGATGGCTTGTAGGTTTCTGTGGTGAGGCAGAGAACTGCCATCTACAAGGGGTCAGGGATGCCAAAGAGTCTGGATGGGTCAGTGGCAAGGTTGTCTGCAGCTCTCGTCCATATCTAAACTTGACTGAAGATAGCAACCCCTCAGTCCACCATGGGTACGGCCTGGCCTTGTTTCAAAACTGTCTGACCATCCCAGGATCCCCAGCCCTTCAGACTTCCTATCCATTCTATTGCTTTCAACAAAGCCTTGGTTTTGTACCTCACTTATCCAGTGGGTGAGAAAGCTTGCTAAGAAGGTGGTACAAAAGTCATGAGGCTCAGCTACCATTTCTTATCAATAAAGTTCACCTGTGTCCCCACCAGTGTGGGCTGCCTGATATGCAGTCTGGTTTCAGAGAGACCTCCACTACAATATGACCTACAGATCAAATGACATTCATGTCCACAACCAGTTCACAAATGCCAGTTCCTGAAAACCCAGTGGTTTCTGGAATTAGGGGACCAACATTAAAATTTTGTTTAAGGTGGAATATTTATTTCCTTGTTTCTGGCTACCCAAACCTGTATATGAAATGATTAGAGGCTCCTATTAAAATGAAACTATTGGTGTGGCTAGTTCCAAGCATAGGAAATCTATATGTTGGCATAGTCATAGAAAGGATAGAGTGTGGGCTGGTCACCTTTATTAACAGGGCAATGCAGGCCCAGTGCTGGGGACGGGTGCTAGTGATGAAGAACAGGAACACTGTTTCTTAAGAGGAGACAGCTGGGATTTCCCTGGCAATCCAGCAGTTAGGACTCCATGCTTGCACTGCCAGGGGCACAGGTTCAGCCCCTAGTCAGGGACCTGAGATCCCACAGGCCAAGTGGCCCCCCAAAAATAAATAAAAGAGAGGTGGGTGTGGGTGTGGGTTTGTGGGTGTGGGTCCATCAAAGAAAGTCTTTATAAAGGACACATAAAGGAAGTGGGGTCACAGGTGGGATCTACTGTTTCTCAATCCCTCAAGAATTTCCCAGGATGGATTTTCCCAAAAGGCTGAGGTGTATCCCAGACATCTGTGTCACTCAGCTAGGACCGGGGTTGCTAGGGAAATTTTATTCAGGGGTAAGAGATGATTTGATTCCAACTTGGCTGAGTGGGGACTTTCTATTACATCCCTCAGGTCACTGGAGGTCTGGCCTTAGAAGCTGCCAGCTGTGTCTGGGTATACCCCTCTCTGGCAGCACAAGGTCAGGGGTGTGGTGAAGAGGGAAGGAAGTGCAGCTGTTGTGTTCCTGGAGTTCCCAGGCGGTCCTGACATAGGAAGCCCTTTCCCTCAGTTCTCCGGAGCCATGATGTGGGGTCAGGATGGTCATGTACTTCCTCCAGCTGAAGAGCAGCTCTCCAAAGAGAGCCCTTCCCCCAAGCAGGTCTCCTGGGCTTTGCTGCCACACTAGGCATATGCAGTGAGAAAGCCCATGCTTACCAGGAAACCACTTTCCCTGCCACAGGATTCTCTCACCTCCTACTGCTCCCCTCCCTGCAGTCCTCCCCTAACACCCATACCTCTCACCCCCACTCCCTGATCAAGTGACCCTCTAAGCCCTGGAGCACTAGACTTCTGCTCAGTCAGGCATGCCTCAGCCAGAACTGCCTTCCTCCTCCTCGTTTTCTCAATGCCTGAGATGTCTTCGTTTTGAAGGCCTAGCCCTCAACCTCCTCCAGGCCCTCCCTGAATTGCTTTCCCAGTAACATGTCTCAAAACTAGTAGTTCATCTCTCCTTGGTCCCTGAAATTTACTTGCACTTTGCAAGATGTCCAAGAGCCATATAAGCATTCTCTCTAGTAGATACAGTGACTGAAGATGCACAGGATGTCAACTTGGTGGGAAGTCTCACCTGACAGAGGAGCTGACCAGACAAGGCTTTCATTTTGGGTGGCCAAAATCTAATTGCTGCCATAGCCACCTGTAATTACCAGGGTGACAGAAAGGTGGAATGAATACCAACCACAGTGAGTGGGTGACATCCTGCATCTCATTTCCTGTGTGCTCATCTGTGAGCCAGGTGAGCTAGGAATACAGAGTGGTAACTAAGAGGCCATACATAAAAAGGGCCCTGAACACTAGAGAAGCTCAGAAAATGAAGTTCTGTGTCCAAAAGACACATATCTTGTCTCGGGATCATATCCTGAATAAACCATCTTGTCCAAGAATAAAAGCATAACATATATAAATGACAGATCTAGTTTCCCAGCTATTGGAAATTAATAAATTTGGCATTTTAGTTTATAAATCATTCTCTTGTCAACTTAGGAAGTGTGAGTAAATTCCCCAAATTCTAATCACTCCCACTGAGCTGAGAAAAATTGTTTCTCTGGGTGAACTGCATAATAAAGTTTGAAAACCATTAGCAACAAGGAATAAATGTGATAAAACATGCCTTTAAGCAGTACTCCATCAGTAAAAGACATTTTTAACACAAGCAAAATTATATTTTTAATTATCTAATCATAAATTTCATAGATGCATTACTATTTATCATACTTAATATTCTATAAGATGCACACAAAATGTACATTAAATTTTTTTAAGAAATAGAAGTGGGTATTCCATTGCCCTCAATTGATCACCTTGCACACTTCTTGGGATTCTTTTACTCCCTTTTGGGGAATCTATTGTCTTAGATCAAAGATCTCACCTTAGGACTAGACCATCCAACTCAGACCAGTGTCTTCCAGTCATTAAGGACTACCCAAGACTTTTTGGACTATTCCCCATCAAGAATAATTTCTAAGGGAGCACTGTACAGTGCTACTTCATGAATGAAACTCACCGGAATGGATCTATGAATAGAAGTTTTGGCAAATCTGTATCCAGGTAATGTTTTTAAATAATTCAAACTAGTTCTTATATGTCCTAGTTTATAAACATCCTCCTTTTATCTGATAAGCATGAACTATGCTTTGTTGCTTCACCTCTAAGGGCTGGGCAAGTAGAAGAGGCTGGAAAAATACTTGTTTATCACAACACTAGCTCATAGCCAAAGTGAGACTATCCTTGTCATCTGTTTTAATGCAAAGCAGCCAGTTCTTCCCCTTCACCAGGCTCTTTCCAAGTTATCCCCGAGGCAGCATACAGGCACCGCAGTCTCTTCCTTATCTAGTATTCTATTGAGCAGAACACATATTCAGCTACCTGTTTAGGATAATTCAAACATTTAAGATCTTTGCAATGACTCGCCTTTGAAGCCCTGAGCTGCCATGTCAGAAGTTCAATTATCATGTAGGGGCCAAGAAGTGAGGATGCCCAGGCCACGTGGAGAACCCACGTGGAGTTGCTCACGCTGACAAATAGCATCAGCTGCCAGGCACGTGAGTGAGGACATCTCCAGATGATTTCAGCCCCCAGCTGACAAGTCTTTCCAGCTGAGTCCAGACGCCATGGAACAGAGACGCTATCCCGCTACACCCTGTCTGAATTCCTAACCCACAAAATCCATGAGCATAATACAGTGGCTGTTTCATGCCACTCAGCTGTGGGGTGGTTTGTTTTACAGCAACAGTAACAGTCTCTGTGAGGTTCTGAAGTGTTCTCTGAATTGTTAGAGAAAGACAACATTATGCTTCGTGTTAATTGGCCTTATGTGTTATCTAATTCAGGGCTACCAGGCAACCACTGATACACACCATACAGAACAACTCTAATAAGAGTACTGATTAGATTCCAATATCATGTCTTTTGTGTACTAGCAAACAATCAGTTACTATATTTGTAGAATGATGGTGTCTGTGGTGACTTCACTGTCCCCCTGAGAAGTAGCTGTTTAGTTCCCTCCTTTCTCTTAGAAATGGCTCCTCCTCCTGTAGCTTCTGCCCCTTCTCCATTGCTCAAGGCAGGAGCCCAGGATTCATTCCTGGCACCTCTCCGCTCCTTGTCCTTCACATTTAATCCATCATCAAATCCTGTATGATCTACCTCTGAGATACACTGGGAAGCAACCCACATGGCTTCACCACCAGCAATCACAAGTCATCCATGTGAGTGGCACCCCCTAGAGCACACAAGTGTGTGGCAGCCTGTCCACAGCTACCACCCTATCCCAGGCACTTCATTTCTATCCTGACTCCAGTTTTGGTCTTCCTATTGGTCTCACAGCTTCTACTCTTCCCCTCACAATCCTTCCTCCACACAACACCCAGAGCTACTGTTTACAATAGTCATCAGAACCTTTTGCATTTAGAATTAAATCCAGACTCCCTCATTCAGCTCCAATGACCTGGCGCTTCATCTTCTCTCCAACCTCTTTTTCTTCTACTCTCTCACTCCTGTTTCCTATCCCAGAACTCGCTGCTCTCTCCCCCACCCATCATGGCCCTTGCTCATGGCTTTATCCAGATTGAAACATCATCCCCATCTTCTCAAGGCCAGTCTCAGCTGAAACATCCCTGCCGCCTCAGAGATCTTTTGCAACCACCTTTAATTCAGTATCAACACACACTGTTGGCTTCCTTCACTGCATTCTTCTCAATTCCTATGGACCTACAACTCATTTCCTTTACCCATTTACTGCCTGTCTCTCCATTATACTGTAAACTCCTGAATGCAAGGATCAGGCCTGTGTCCACCACCAATGTATCCCCAGGGCCTAGCACAGTGCCTGACACACAGCAGGTCTGATCAGTGTATCTTGTATGAATACATTAACTTGTATACTACATAGCTGCACACATGTTGTACCACCCCTATTCACTGCAACTTCTGTTTTCCTTCCAGGTTGAGCACGGACTAGTGGTTCTCAACACGTAGTCCCTAAGCAGCAGCAGCAGCATTGCCGGGGAACTTATTAGAAAAAGCCCCACCCTGGATCTCCCAAATCAGAAACTATGGGAGTGAGACTCAGCAACCTGTATTTTAACAAGTCCTTCAGGATGCTAATGCTCAAGTTCAAGAACCACTGCCACAGACGATTCCAGAGACTCTCATTCCACAATAGTATATCTCAAAGTATATCACATTGGTTCTGAGGATTGGTTCCAGGTGACAGCTTAAAAAAAAAAAAAGTAGGCATTTGAAGCCAAATGAATTTGAAAAACACTATGTCAATGAAAGTTAAACAGGTTTCCTTATAGTAGGAATTTCCAGAAACTTTAATATAGCAATATACATTGTGAATCATGAAAACAAGGAAATTTGCAGTAGAAGTACTTCCCAATTTTATTTAGCCACAAAATATCTCTTTATTTTCCCTTCTAAACACTAGTCAAATTTATTGTGGTCTCTGAAAAACACATTTTGGAAAATGTTGTCATAATGTATTCTTCCCCAGAGAAAATCTTAACACCATTCCAATTCTTTGTGCTCACAGTGATATTAATAATGTCTGAGTCACTGGCTTAAAAAGCTTTGTGTATCTTCATTACTTATGCTCTTTCCTAGATTTGAAAATAAAAGTGTAAATTAAGCACATCTTCTACATGTTCTTAAATATCAGTAAAAAGAATTCTGATCTTTGTTAAAGCTTTAAATGTTTATAAAGTCAAATATAGAGGAATAGACAATGGTGGCAGTTTCAAGTTGAATTAGAAAAGCCGAGTTTAGTCTCTTGTCCTGCCCTGAAGTAGACAGTGAGGAGATTCACTATTTAAATTGCAAGAGAAAAGTCCTCTAATGAGCATCAGAGAACCAGCTTCCTGTCTGGGGCTCTGGGAGAGCCTTAGTTTTCTTCCCTAGCTGAATGGGGAAAAGACAGATTCTCTGGCGATGGAGTGGAAAACTGCACAAGTGACTGAAAAATTATTGGCCCCAGCTGACAATCAGTAACCTTGAAAAGGCTAAGCCAGCTTGGAAATAGGAAGTTAAAATATTCATGCCAAACATCCAGTGTTTACTTAATCAGGGCTAATGATTAGCTTCTTAATGAAATTTTATAAGCTCAGTTGCACACAGAAAACATTTGTTTCACTAAAAGCAAATAGGTCTGTTTGTACTATAATCAGACATCTGGAACACAGAAGACCCCCCAACCCTCAGGAGTACAAAGGCAATTCTGTTTGGAGACTTCCGGTCATTTTTACAAAGATGAGAGTGATCAAAATGTGATGGGAGAGAGAGGGTGGAGACCAAAAAGTTTACCATGAACACATCTGCCACATTCAATGGTTTTGAAACTGCAGAATTTAATGCCATAGATCCTAACATAAGAGTTCTGGCCACGCAAGGTCTGTGCAGTAACAGAACGATTCTACTTCTATTGCAGCACTGACCATTTCCTCTGATAACCTGGATAAATATCTGTCTCAGCCACCTGATCATGTGATCCACCAGGAGGACCAGAACTCCGTTCTAGTCACCTTACAGTTCCAGCCCCCGCACAGTGCTGGGAACATGGGAGATGCTCAACAGACATCTGCTAAT